>NW_009970718.1:741954-763766 GCF_000747805.2 Chaetura pelagica | reverse complement strand
CCTAGCCCCCGCGGGCCTCGCACTGCCGGCGACGGCCGGGTATGGGCCCGACGCTCCAGCGCCATCCATTTTCAGGGCTAGTTGATTCTAACTCAGCCTCCTACGGGGGGTCACAGATCTCCCCAAACCAACAAACAAAACCCACCATAAACCAAACCAAACCAAAATCCCATAAAATGACCACAATCCTGTAATGGAACCATGTTACCTTCTGCATATTTTGCACCCACACAATACCTGGCCTGCTTTTGTTTTACTGGCGTCATCCTACTACAAAGGTGTGCTGCCCTTCCCTTTTCCCCATCAGCAGGTGAACAGTAACCCACTGCAGGCAGAGATTATGTACTGCATGTATTATACTGGGTATGCATTGCTAGTATGGCCCCTCTAACTCTGCTTCCAGGTCACAATCAGGGAAGTAACAATGCTTGCCTAAAGCAAAACCTCTTCACTGCTTTGCTTCTTAGGGGAGAAAGCTATTTATCATTGCATCCTCAGAACAAATTTCTGTAACATGGGGAATATTACAAAGCAATTTCATTGTAAAATAACCTTCCTGTCTCTTCTCATGTAATTGAGTACTTCCCCTCTCTATGGAAGAAAATGTGTATAAATAGATTCTACTGGTTTAGCCTCTGATCTTCATTTTATCCAACACTGTGCAAATCTCATTCTTCCAGCTAAAAAGTTACCTTTTCTCACTTGATCCTTGCACTTTGTCTTTGGCTACTTATCTCCAGAACCTTGTCACCTCTGCCCTCCCATGTTCCCTCAGTGTCCTACCATTACCGTTAAAAAGAGATAGAGACTGCAACTGGAGTAGTGAAAGGAACATAGATTTATACAAACTGTTCAGTACAACTGGTATTTAGACAAAGAATTTGCCTGCAGCCAGTAGGAGAATGAGGTAGATTAAATTAGTTTGATGTTGTAAAGAAGTGAGCGACATTTTTATATTTTAATTAAGAGAGACTAGCAACTAGGAGAGGATAAGAATGCACAAGCAGAGAGGAGAGAAAAAGAAAAAAAACCAACAAACAGCAGCTTGTGGGAAAATATTAATAAATAAGATTGCTTTTTAGATTCTGTATTGTAAAGCAAGGGATTATAACAGGATGAATACGAGAATTTGAAGATAACAGGAAACATAAGCAGGATTTCAATTATAATATATTTGAAATGACCCTTTTATCCTAGAGTCTGCAAGGGAGAATAATCTGTCAATCAGCAAAGCTAATTTTAAAAAGACACTTTGGGTATTACTGTTCTTTAATGCACTTTGTTTAATACCCTGGTTTTTCATCAGAAGCAATATATCTTGGGTCAGATTCCATTTCACTGCACATGCTGAGTAATCATTCTCTACTCATTGGATAGTCACACTGATTTCAAGGAGACAACTTAAAAAGTAAGACACTACTCAGTAAAGCTCAGCCCTGACCAATTGTTTTTGTCTGTCCATGCAGTCTGGCTGCTAAATGTAATGCAGGAAAATATTTGTGAATTATGTTCCAAAACCTTGCCAGTACTTTATTTGGCTGTTTTAGACAAAGTGATACAGGTGTACCTTGAGGTTAAATCATGGAGATCATGGACCAGATTATTTCTATCCAAATGTAGATATGTACAGGAGATCATTGAGCTAAATCCTAACCAACCAGAGCTTCTACATTATTGAGGGAGAGATGAAAGTGTCAAAAGTTCCTGATCCAGATCCAGTATATTTGGACCTCTCAGTTTTTCAGCTTGATAGTACAAGCTCCCAACTATGACAAATTGTATCTGTTAAATGTCCACAAAGGTACGACCTTTCTTTTTAGTAAACTATGTTTCTGTGGGGTTTTTAATTATTTTTTTTTTTCAAATATCTGACATTTTAAATGTCAAAAGCTAATGCTGAACTTCATCTATTGAGTATCCATAATAATAATGCTGAAATAGTCTAATTGCTTAATTAGGTTTTTCTAAGAAGGTGTACTACATTTAATTAGTGGTATAAGAATATTACCCACCCAGAAAGTATGAAAGAAAAAACATGCCTTCTAGAGGTGCCTATCACTCTCACAACCTGAAGAATAGCTGGGGAGGGACTTTTTACAAGAGCTTGTAGTGAGAGGACAAGAGGTGATGGATTAAAACTGGAAGAGGGGAGATTTAGGTTAGACATTACAAAGAAATTCTTCACTGTGAGTTTGGTAAGACACTGGAATAGGTTGCCCTAGGAAGTTGTGGAAGCCCTTGGAAGTGTTCAAGGGCAGGTTAGATGTTGCTCTGAGCAACCTGCTTGAGTGGAAGGTGTCCCTGCCTATGCAGTGGGGTTGGAACTAGATTATGTTTAAGTCCCTTCCAACACAAACCATTCTATGATTCTACAGTTCTGTGATAACAGACTTAGATAATGAATTTACATTAAGCAACAAAGCTGCTGAAGTTTATATGTGTTGAGTCTTGCATTACACGGATTTTGAAGCATCTAACTTTGACAGCTGTACAGAAAAAGCAACTGTATGTATAATTTAAAAGTCAATTTTATTGATTTGTCAATGGACTTTCCTATGACACAAAAACTTTGGCACTTATAAATGTGGAATGCACTTTTGGCAAGAATGGCCAACTTGTGTTCTTTATTTCATCCCTTATTATCAATGTCAATGCAAAGACAAATTCATCGATCAGCACTCAAACCAAAGAGGTATGGAAAGTGCCAACCTCGCACTTTAATCTGGCTTTTGTGACTCCTTCCTCTTTTCTAAAATTTACTTACATTCTGTAATTCTTTTTGCACATCATATCTCCAAATGTTTTCTACTGATTGGAATCTTAAAGTGAGACATTTTACTTTAGTTGGAAGATACATTGACTTTGGCTATCATGTTTTTTATGTAAGTGCTGATAGCTACACTGTAAACACCACAAACTTTTATTTATACCTTTATCGGATATGTTAGGTGCAGAGAGAGAAAGTAACCTTTATTTTGCAATACTCAGATATCTGTTTCAGGGATTTTCTATCCAAATGCTTCCTGCAGCCAGAGTCTTTTAGTGAGATTATCAGTGTTTCTTTTTCAAATGATCTTTAATACTAGTGTGTGGGTGTAGAAGGAAAGGCAAATATGTAGATGCAACTATTTATCATGTGCTACAATTACGTGTTTGAAAATTTCTCAGCTAGTAAGTCAATATAGATTAGACTATATAAAGCTAAGTGTATTTATGAAGAAGATTTGACCTTGACACATTGATTCCAAAGTTTCCTAAAGCAGTGAAACATACTACTGTTTTAATGGACTTAAATAAAAACGTATGGTGAAGGTCAATATGTAGAAGAAAATTGGTGACAACAGACCAATGATGGCAATGTTTTCAAGATAATATTTTTTTTATTTCCTCAGCTGATGTATTTAATCTTTGTCATCTCCTCAGTCACACATCTGTACATCTGACTTGTCTCCACCGGAAGATTTCCGTAGCAATCAGTCAGTGTGCTAATGGCTTTCTGATCGACTACATTTGTGTGAAACTAGCTTTTGAAGTAACATTGGAATCCAAAGTTCTTCAACATCTGTAAGGTATTCTTATGGTTTTTGCTGGGTCATGAGTATACGATTATCTGAATATTTCTCAGTTAATTTGTAAGCCCTTTGTGTCAGAGTGTCCTCCTTTATGCGTATCTTCACAAAAAAGAAAATCATCATAGCTGTTTGTTATGGAGTGGGTTTTCCCCTCACACTCTTTTCTAATTACAAAGTGATGGCAATTGGTTTTGGCCTGGTGAAATGTATCCATTTGAGTAACAGCAATAACAAATGTGTTGAAAGTATTCTGTATGCTCAAACGGGAGTAAAGCATAATGTTTTACCACTCTACAGAGAGTTATAACAAGCATTTTAAATATAAAGCAACAGAGAGGAGTTAGCAACTATTTGAACTCTGGAGAACAATAAAGTGCTTGTAAACTCACTTGAGTAAGTTCACAACCTAGAAGAAAACAGAGAAAATTAGAAAAATTTGAATCATCAAGCCAATTACTACAATTCCTGAATGCTCACAGATGTTACTTGTCTTTAGAAAGTCAGTTCACCATACCCATGCCAAGTAATATACTTGCTAGCCCTTTATAAGTAGATGAATGCAGTTGAATATTTACCAACATTTGCACAATTTGAAATGTAATTTGATACATCATATTATAATCCTCTGGGAAAATTCAAAAAAATCCTACTGCAGTGTATCGTGTAACTGTTTTTCCCCTTTTGATCAATGCGTTTTCATCTGCATTCACATATATGACAGGAAGTATTTGTGTTACACAGACATGCAGAGTTTGTTAAAGCTAAGAAACTAATTGTTGTGAGTTAATTCTAGCAGGCAAGTAAACACCATAGTCTGTCCATGTCTCTCTTGAATTGTGGTGTCTAGAACTGGACAAGGTATTTCAGGTGTGGCCTGACAAACCCATGAGTGGGATGACCACAGCAGAGAAAGAGCTGAAGGTCTTGATCATCAGCCAGCTAAATATAAGCCAGCAGTGTGTCTAGGTGGCCAAGAAGACCAACAGCATCCTGGCTTGTATGACAAATAGTATGACCAGCAGGACTAGGGAAGTGATTGTCCCTCTGTACTCTGAACCGGTGAAGCCACACCTTGAATGCTGTGTTCAGTTTTGGTCCCCTCACTACAAGAAGGACACTGAAGTGCTGGAGTGTGTTCGAAGAAAAGCAACAAAGCTGGTCTAGAGCACAAGTCTTATGAGGAGTGGCTGAGGGAACTGCGGTTGTTTAGCCTGGAGAAAAGGAGGCTGCGGGGAGACCTTTTTGCTCCCTACAGGTACCTGAAAAGAGGTTGGGAGTTAGGGGTTGGTTTCTTCTCACAAGTAACAAGTGATAGGATAAGAGGAAATGGCCTCAAGTTGTGCCAGGAAAGGGTTTGATTGGTTCTTGGGGAAAATTTCCTCATAGAAAGGGTTATCAAACACTGGAGTAAGCTGCCTATTAAGTTGATTGAATCACCATCCCTGGAGGTGCTTAAAAGACACGTGGTTGTGGCACTTTAGGACATGGTTTAGCATTGGACTGAGTAGCACTAGATCTTTTCCGATCTAAATTATTCTATGATTTTATTCTGTGATCTCTCTCTCTGCTAGCAATGCCCCTGTGGATGCAGCCCAGGATCGAATTTGCTTTCATTGCTTCAGCAGCACACTGCTGACTCATGTTTGCCTTGTTCTCCACCTGAACCCCCAGGTCCCTTTCAGCACGACTGCTCCTGATCTCCACACAGATCCCAGACTGTATTGGGATCCCTTACACTTGTCTTTGCTGAAATTCATACAGTACTTGCTTGCCCACTCTTCCAGTCCGTCCAGGTCTCTCTTTAAGGTAGCTCTCTCTTCTGACATTTGCACTTCACCACCCAATTTACTGTCATCAACAGACTTTGTTAAGATGCTTTCAATCCTGTTGCGCAGTTGATGTATGTAGGTGTGGAATAGCGTAGAACCCAATATTGACCCCTGGTGGTCCTCACGTCTGACAGGCTGCCAGCCTGAGTAAAAACCTTTGGTTACCACTCTTTGAGTGTGGTCTGTTAGCCAATTTCTTACCCATCTCTCAGACCACCTACCCAACTTGTATCTTGCCAGATTGTCTATGAGGAGGCTGGGAAACAGCCTTGATAACTAGGTATATCACAGTAACACCTAAAGATCAAACTTGATTTTCATAATTATAACTTAAATCCAACTGTTCTTGCCACATTGGTGTTATCCAAATTGTATGCAAGATAAAAATGCCTTTCATTCTACCCTCCTGGAGATTAGAATGCACCTCTGAAGATTGTCCAGTTCAACCTTCTGTTCAGAGCAAGTCTTGCTAAAGCTGGAATTTCAATGTTCATTTCTGCTTTTCTCTAAGAATGGAGAGCCTAAAACCTTTGTTTGACTTCCCTTATTATGAATATTTTTTTAACCGATATCTAATCAGAATTTTCTCTGCTGCAACATTCGACCATTTCCTCTTTCCATTATCACTTTGTACTTCTGAGAAGAGTCTGGCTTGTCTTCTCTGTATCTCCTACTATGTAGTCAAATGCCACAATAAGATTTCTCACTGAAGTATTTCTACCTAAAATGGAACAAGACTCTGATCCTTCATGATCATCCTCCATGGGACTCATTCCAATAAGTCTTTGCTGCACTAAGAAACCCAGAACTAGACAAAGCACTCCAGATGCAACTGCACAAGTATTAGAGTAATAGGAATAATAGTAATTTACCCCTGTAAAACTGATTAGCAACATGCCATGAAAGATTAATGCCTTTCATTATCTTGAAGATGTGACATTACTATATTCAGCAAACCATTACTGTGTTATCCTATTTTCATGTCTAATAATCTACATTACCTACTGTAAGTAAAAAGGCATAGAAGTGTCTTGAAAGACAGACAACCCACCAGCCACCATAGTCAGAGAATAATGATGGTTGAGTTGAATTCATAGATCTACAAAATGTAGCTTTTTATTATTATTCAGAGCAGCTGTAAATATAAAGCTCTAAGTTTCAAGTGGACACAGAAACTCTTTGCTAGATAAGAGTAACTGGAAAAAAACTGTTTGGGCTATGATAGAGAAGGCTCTTTTTAAAAAATCATAAGCCAGTGTTCTTAGCTTAACTAACATGCTGCCAAAGGTGAAGATGAAGAAAATCTAAATGAGAGAGACATACTCATGCTTTTGGTTATAATGAAAACTATTAACTACTATTACAATGAAAAGTATGAAATACCAGATCTCTTTATTCAAAACACTGTTTTGCATAGATATTTTGCTACTAAGCATTTTGTGGTAAAATTTCCACATACCCAGATACTATTTTGACAGAAACTGAAACAGATAGATCCTGACATATCCTTGATAATTTCCTTATATTTAAACATATAATGGTTTAGTTTGCTTTGCAATAAAGAACAGCTTCTCTGTTATCCAGTCAACTACTGAATGGTAGACAATTTTCACAAATTATTGATGACATTCTTTGGTTATTTCCCATATTTTTTAATATCTGTAGCAATGCTGTCTGATAACTTCAGTAATGTCACAGGCCACTGCATCAGCTTTCCTTACGTATGTTTTGTATAGTGTACATTAAAAAATCTAAATATCAGTCATTTGAAATTCTGAAGATACGTTTTAAAACTACTGGGTTTATTTTCCATTGACTTTTGTTAGCGTAGGTATTTGTCCAGTTTTTCTGGTTCATAAATCACACCCATTGCACCAAATTTGTTTCATATGAAGTCTCTAAAAATCTACAATATTTTTTGATTGAAAATTTTGCCACTTTCTGAAAATTATATTTTGGTAACAGCTCGCTGTAATGTGCAGATGCTTAGCACATTTACTATAGAGTTGTAGAATTTCTTTCACAGTAGATAAATTTGCTGTTAATGTTCTTTCCCTCCTTCAAATGATGAAAGTTATATTCACTTGCAGCCACACAGAATTACATATCTTTATATACCTGACACCTATTCTTTGATTTAAGTTGATTTTCACCTCACATCTACTTATTTGATCTACTGCACTTTACAGAGCTCTTTAAAATGTGGTTCCAACCCCTGTTAAAGATTTCCCAGTTAAATTATTTTTCACTTACCAGCTATGTGAATATGTAGAAAAGAGAGGGCTTCCTAATACCATAAATACATATATACATGTGCATGGTTTAGTTGTTCAGATTGTTTGAAAGGAACAAGCAAAAGTTATTTTTTGCTGGTCAAAGGCTGAAGAGGTTAGAGGACCATGTTTCATTGAAGAACCAGATATGCTAGCAAACATATATATACTAATGATGGAAAAAAAGTCTACAGAATTTTTTGTGTACACTTGAACTTAACTGTTCTATTTTCTTCATGGCTGCCAAGATTATCTGGCAAATTTATCTTTTTTTCCTCCTTCCTGATGAGTTTATTTCAGGAGAAAGAATGAAAAGGGAAGAGAAGGAGGGAAGAAGAAGGGAAGAGGGGAGAGGACCCTAAACAAAACCTACAAAAAACAATTAACATAATACCTCAATAATCAACAGCATCAAACAAGCTCAGGAAAATCTAAATTACGCATTTTTTGTATTAATTAACCAAAGTTTTAGGTCAGTCATACCACTTCTCACTCTCGCTAAGATTGAGATAATATTAACGGATCTGCTTTACATTAAGTTACCTGGTATTTGATATCTAGAGTGATATAATAATCAATAGACATATATCAGGCATGGCTACTACATTATTTTATCATCTGTTTTTTTTTTCTTGTTATATTTTGTTTCTTCTTGCTATATTCCATAATTTACTCTAATGATACGTGGTTTATTGAGCTGATAGTGTTACTTATGCTTTTCTGCAAACAATAATAATCAATAAAAGGATATAAGTAGACGAGTGAGACTCTGCTGAAGTCAGAAAAGTCTAGAGGGCAAAATAAGTATTATATAAGAAGGATACATTATTTGAAGTTATGATACGTATACACATACTGGAGTTTTGTACATGAAAGATAACACTGCAAAGAAAAGTTAAATTATACTAACAACATAGTTGTAAGGTAAGCTAAGAGTTATTCAGGAAAAAAAAAAAAAAAAGAGGCCATAAAAATATTGATTTATTTTCTAAGCATATTTTGATATGGATCCTCTTCAGTCAGCTTTATATTCAGTGGAAATCTGGGAAGATACATGAAGAAGTACAACACCATTGAAACCGAGCATCAGCAGAGTTAGAACACTGATGGGGATCTTAAGTTATCATCTGTGGGATTTATTGCGTCATTAATTGTAGTATCATTACGTTTAGAATGTGTTTCTAGAAATACTGAAAATCCTCCCATACTGCCTGTGGAATAGACTCAGAAGTCTAGCAGTCATACTTAGCAAGGCAATCTAATAGATCTTCCTAGATTGAAGACAAATCGTGTGCTCTTTTGTCTCTATAGTACACTTTTTCACAAAAGCAATACACGCAGGACATGCCTCAGTATCATTTGTAAGATATTTACATGTAATATATTATATGTATGTATATATACATATAATATATGTACATAAATATATATACAAGTATATACATATATATACATATATTATATATACAATATATGTTATGTATTGTGTATATTGTTACCAAACAATGCCTTAATATTTGAAAAGAGTAAGTATGTTTTGAGTTCTTTGAGTTGCTGAATGTATCTGAAGGACTTTTTGGGAAAATAGTCCCTCTCCTTCTCATGCCATGCAGCAATAAAATTCATTGGAGAAAAACAAACGCATTGATGTTTTAATGAAATGAGAATGCTCTGTGATCCACATGAGTAAGCAGTCTTGAAAATACATTCTGAATTATCCTATGTAGCACTCATACAGTCTGCATCATCAGACTTTATCTGGGGAAGACAGGAGCTGAAGATATTAAAATATAAAAGGCACATTTGCAGAGAGTATATAATGAGTTCAAGAAAGATGATTGCAGCTAACTATCGTACAGAACATATGTAATGAAAAAATCAGAACATATTTCAGAAAGAGATAGAAGGTAAAATCTTTATTAATACTCATAAAATCTAAGTGTCAGAAAGCAGAAATGAAATCAATGAGATTAGCATAAGTCAAAAGGCAAATGTCAGGAGTCGCAAATGCAGGTTCGACAGCATAAATGGAAGAGTGTGCAGATTTTTAAAGCAAGCAGAGCAAGTGGAGCAAAAGGTGTATAGTGCAAATAGGTGACAGCTGTTAATTCAAAAGGATAGGGAGAACTAAATACTGCACTTCCCACACGTAAGACTACATATGAACTTCTCATATGGATTAACTTTTGGATAAAGGGTAGGGAGAGCATGGAGGTAATTAACAAAAAGGCATATTTACATTAAAAAAAAAAAAAGTTAAATAGATTTCTAAAGTGAGGAGCAAATTTCTACTGTAGACCAGATGTACTAAACTAGATCTTTAGTATGTCATCTAGTTCTATTACCTAGCAGCTCTCTTGACCACCAACTGATGTACAGAGCCTGCTACCCTCACAGTCCAGGTATAGAATGATAGCTCCCTTTGCCTCTCTTCTTCGTTTGTTTCTGTAAATATATATTGCTTATACCTAAGCTTTCAAAAAAGCTGCATGTATGTTAAAAATTAGTGTTGTAACATTACAAGGAAGATGCAAAAAGATCCCAGGCAAAGAATAAAAACAACAACCAAACCCTCAATAAAACTATCTGGATAGTAATGTCAAGAAAAACAAATTCTTCCTTGCCCAGAAATGGCAAGAAGAGACCAAATAACATCTCTCCGAAGTTTCTTTACCTAATATAAAGCATAGAGAAACTTGGAATTTCCCCCCCAAAGAACAAAGATTCAAAACATTTTACAGAGCATATGTTAATATATATAAATATAAACATATATCCTCCTTTTAAAAAGAGAAAAAAGTGAAATAATGAAAAAAAAAAATGTTACAAAGCAGTAGCAGTGAATAATACTGCTTTTGAACAAGAAAATAACCCAAGGGTTCTGCCTAGTCATATATACTTCAGCTGTCTTCATTTTTTCATTAAACTTCATTTGGCAGAATGAGTGCATTGGCTACATGCTGTTCAACAGTAACAACATAGGCAATCCATAACATTCACCCAGAGGACATGGTAGACCATGTAT
This sequence comes from Chaetura pelagica, assembly GCF_000747805.2. NCBI lineage: Eukaryota > Metazoa > Chordata > Aves > Apodiformes > Apodidae > Chaetura > Chaetura pelagica. The sequence goes on along the minus strand of NW_009970718.1, from coordinate 753,067 downwards.
ACAAGGGTAGATGTTAAATATGGATAGGCAAGTTAGGCCCTCAATTTTAATAGGGATATCTGTACAAGCAAAACACTGGGTCAGACTCGGTTGAAATGAAATCAAAGGATAAATGTCTCTAGCATTTAACAGACATGAGATCAGACTTGCGGAAGAGCCACAAAGATCAGCACATGAGTCTTTTCTGTAGAAACTTTATGAATACACAGATGCTACCTCCCGCACTGCTGGAAGATGATGTCACACAAAATTCTCCAACTCACAGGTTCACCACCAAAGACTGTTCTGTGTCTGTATTATATTGGAAATACAATGACAAGGAATGAAGGACAAGATTCCTTATTTTGAAAACATACTTCTAAAAGTATCAAGATAACCAGGTAAAGATGGCCTTTAGATTTGCTTAAAAAGGGCAGTGGAAGGTGAAGATCAGCTTGAATTTAATTCAGTATCATATTGGCAGCATTATAGAAAAAGCTACTTGGTAGATAGGCACAAATGATAGTTACTGCAAGGCTGTACAAGCAGTAAATTCACACCTGTAAATCACTTCAGGATCTAACGTCGTGAAATGTCGAGTTTCACTATGTTTTGAGCTGCAGAAGAGTAAAGCTGAAAAGGTATACTCTGAAGCAAAAAACATTTTGATTCTAACATATTCTGAGTGTCTTCTTTCAGAGAGAGGTGAGTTCCTTAATATCCTAAGAAACAGATCTTGGAATACAAGTTGAACATGTGGCTTGACTTGGTTCGAAAGAAATACAATTCATTTAGCTATTTTTAGAAAATAAAAGGCCATTTTCAAAATCTTGGTCCATGGAGATAATCTTTAATAGAATAGAATTCTATTAGCTCTGAAAAATCCCCTCACTTCAGTAACAGCCTGTCACCAGTTCTCTCTTGGATACTAAAATCAATGGAAAAAGCACAAACTCCAGTGAGTGACCTATGGGGTAAAGGTTGCTGGCCTTCTCCACATTTATTTTTTTTTTAATTAACTTAATTTGTAACTGGAAGATAAATTAGTTGAATCTTGTTGGTTCTTTCATGCTTCTGCAGTGACTCAAAGCAACTTTGAAACAATGCATTGACAAAGAGCCATAAACTTAAGTCTAAGTGGCAGGTTGTGAGGGATTCGCAGGAGCTTTTGCACTGCTGAACAGTGATAAATCTGACCTTGTGTTTCTAGTCATAGTGTCAGACCCTGGAATTGTATAACAAAGACTGAAGAGGTTATATTCAACTATACCATAATCTGTGAGATGTAAGAAATAAGAGAATCTGGGGGGGAGAGGGGAAGTATTTCTGGAAAGCATAAATAAATATTCTATTCAGTTATTATGAAACATACACAGGCTTTCCTCCTTTCTTCTCCAGTTTTATCAGCACACCTACCTGATAACTTTCTGTTTCTTCAGAAGAATGTGAACTAAGTGGTACAAAAATACACCCTGTGAAACTGGCAATGTAGTCAATACTTATCTCAGTGTTTTTGACAGGAAAATTTATAGAGAACTTTAGAAAAATTTTCTATGAATCAGTGCTGCTTCATCAATCAGTGGAAAAGGTGCTGCTCAGGAGCAATCTTAAAAGTACCTTTTTCATTATGATTACTTACACTAAGATAACATTTATATGCATTATATTAACAATGATTCCTAGAAGTAGGCTTCTGAATAAATTATCTCTATTATAACATGTTACAGAAAAAATTACTCTGAAATACTTAATAAATTACTTTGTGGCAACCTTTAGCAATGTAGTTGAAGTAATGACTTTTAAATAGTTTTCAATCAGGAAAATTTACTTTGCAAGAGGAAAAGTAATCTTTTGCAAAGATCCAGCCTTTGCCTATGGTTGTATCCTATGGATGTGTGCAACTAACATTTGCACACACTCAAAGCTGGCAAAAAAAGTGGTCTACCCAGGATAGCATAGCACCATGCCTGTATGAGCTGGGACCAGATGCAGTGCCCCACTTCTACTACATGAACAAGTTTTTTCAAGCTCAAATGCTGCCAGGTCAAATTAGTATGTGACTGCTATATAGAGCAAAAATATGGTTTTTAGTAGACAAAAACCATATCAGATATGCTAGTATATATCCCTACTATATATTTATTATTTTAAAATAACAGCTTTTAATTAGTTTATGATTTAAAATCAGTGACATACTTGAGGCCTTTTAAGAATTTTGGCACATGTGTCAGTTTTTATTTTGTCCCAAGTGACCAGAAAAATGGAATAAACCAAATCTTTAGACTTTCTGTCAATAACATTAATTAAATTTTGTATATAAACAATATTTGAGGACTTCAGGTTGTAATCTAGCTTCCTTCTAATTGTTTTGATTACAGAAAGTATAGACAGGTCATGCTAACCTGACATATAGTTCACCAGTATGAATACTGTTGCAAGAGAGGTAGTAGCCAGTCACCCCTACCCTCTTTTAAAACCAATTCACATGCATTAATTAAATTTGCCTCAATGGATGACTGCTATTAATGTGCTAAAAATTCTGATTTGTATATTTTTAATTCAACTGTTGCTGCTTTTTAAAGATTCTGGGGCAAATTGCTTTTTGGGCATTCAGGCATGAATAACACTTTAGAGCACTGTTGCCTTGTCGATACTGCTTAAATTACTCAACATCAGGGAAGGAACTGAAACAGGAGCACAGCAGAAGTCCTTCAATGTAAGAGACAATAAACCTGTCTGCAAAAATATCAGGCTTGTCTTTGTCCTCTCTTTATACTACAGACTGCCCTAAAATCCTGAAGAAATAATATGAAGACAGTAAAAATGAAAAATCAGATTAATCCCACAAGGGACTACAAACAGTAAAAAAAACCAAACAGTGGCCTTTTTTGCCATTACCACAGGGATTAAGTTAGGTGAGCACTTCCAGGTTATAACATGCTTCATTTCCTCTAAAGGTCAGTATGTTTGGCAAGATCATAACAGCTCTACATTCAATTAACAATGAGCAGTTCCATTTTAAAGCAAATTTTAATTAAGTTTTGTTTCTTGAATTATATAGAGTAACACAGTATTTTAGATTCATCGTGTTATATAATTTCATATCACTTTGTGTTTTTTTCAGTAAATCTTTATTTTATATATACTTATTAGGCATTTTATATAGTTATTTATATTATGCATGTGTGAATCTATATACAATGTTTAAATACTAGGTGAATTCAAGCTCAAACCAAAAACAGTTTAAGGTTCTTCTTCTATTCATTATGTATATTTTCTTTGAGGATATTTTTACATTTAATTACATTTTGAAAACTTACGAGTTAATGAAATAGCTATCTGGGAGACTCAGATGAAAAGGCTGATTATTATATAGCTGTTACTGCTTGATAGTCCAGATAGCATTATCAATTATTATTAATCATCTATATAATACTATAAACATAAGTGCTATTGTATGAAAGATAAATCCTCTGCACTGTGAAGATCATAATAACAACCCATACAAAAGAAACAAAGCATTGGACACATGGGAAACTTTTGAGAGAACAGTGATGAGTAATATAGGAAAGATTTCCTAGAAAAACGAGTTCTCCGAAAGGGTTTTAAGGAAGAGATGAAGGGATATGGTCTGTTCACAGGGCTGCCAGAGTCCTCTTGGGTCAGCTCCCTGCAGACAAATCAAACATAAAATCACTTTCATAAACTCTCCAAGTGGTATCTTTAAAGCATCTGGGGGTGAATTGCCCTCAGTACTTTTGCCTGGAAGACTGACCCAGAACTGTGCTCTGAGAGTTAGAACCTGTCCTCTCATTCAGTTTCAACTTACTCATAGCCAGTTGATAGCCACCTGTTCCCATGCGAGCCTGATCTTTTATGTGAAAAAATAGTTCTCTCTCACATGCTTGCCCCCATGACATATTCATATACAGTAACAATATCTTCCCTCATGTTTAATTTTGCTGGATTAATCTCTTTTCCTGAGAGATGGGCTCTTTTTTTTTCCCCTCCAGGAAAACTCTGCATCCCCTTTCTGCAGCTATTGTGACTTCAGTTTGTCTTAATACATTGACCAAAATGGAACATTATACTAGAGTCGAGATGTCACCAGGGCCTTTAAAATGACAGAAAGGTTTCATCCTGTCAGTTCAGCTCCTGGGATGACCTCTCCAGATACGCTATAGAATCACCACTGGGTTTTCATGGTCATTTCTCTGTGACAGGAGACAGCCAGTCTGTAACCCTGTCAATAGCTACTACAACCACACATTTCCCAGAGGAAGTATCTCCTAGCAGAAATTCTTCTTGTTACTATATATGTTAGGTCAGCAAGTGGACAAAAACAACAGACAGGAATGGTATCAGATGCCAGTGATGCTATTGTCCCCAAAAAAACCCCTAAGATCTGGCTGATTCCTCTAGATACTGCACACAACTGCAAGATGGAGGATTCTGTTACCTCATCCAAAAGAATCAGCATCAAAGCACAGCAGGAACTCAGAGCTAAATAGAATCATCATCTGCAAATTTCTGTTAGCATGATACCATACTGAGCTGGTTTTCCTGACTTTAGTGTTGAGATTTAATTGCTTCCTAGAGTCCAGACATTGCGTTCACCAACATGAATCATTTTCATTGCAAGACTCTCTATTTTCTCTCTTCTTTCTTAAGGAAATTATTATTTTCTCCAGTGAGTCTGCATCCCTTCTGTTGCAGTCCGAGTTCAACCCGGCCTAGAAAACTCCAGTTGAATCACGGATCGCCCCTTTTCTTCTATCGATTAGAGGGAGAATAGCCCCAAATTGGCTGGTTTTACTTTCCCAGTGGGTTTGAACCTAAATGGGCCTGGCTGGCTACACCGGGTATGCCTCTACAACACAAAACTGCCCAGATGTGCACGCACCAGCACAAACACAGAGATTGTGTGTTTAAAATACCACTTTACTGTAACAGTTCGCAAAGAGTGTCTGTGGAGAAACTGGATGTGCAAATGTACCTGGTCAGTAAAAAGAAAGAAAGACTATTATAATTGAGGGTAGAGTGACTGATGCCTTTCCCATATAGGGTCGAGGTGTGTGTGTGGTGTGTGTGTGTGTGGCCGATGACTTTTGCCTGGGGAAGAGAACGCAGGAAAATAAAGATTTCTTGGTTAGTGAGTCTTACAGTTCCCGGCTCAGAAACACTAACAGGAGTGATGGCCTCGGGAGTGCGGCTGTGACTGCTGGAGCCTCGGGGTTGCTGAGGCAGCTTGGCGGCCCAGGGATGGCAGGGACAGGGCAGGGACACGGCGGGAGCTGTGGCTGCAAGGGCTGCTTTAGGAGAGCTTGATGACCGAGGCTTTGGGGACTGAGCTTTTTTAGCGATCCCAGCCTTTTTAGTATGCTCCAGCTCCCTTCTTCTGTTTCTTCGGCTCCGTTCGTGTATCTCTTGGGCGAGCAGGCTCCACAAGTGAAAGCGGGAACAAGCTCCTTTTTCCAGCCACAAAAGGCTCCCTCTTATCTGGTCTCCTATTCCTCTTTCTTCCATCTTCTTGTGTCTCTCTTTAGTTCCAACAGCAGCAACCAATAGGTGGCAACGACCCTTCATGGCGCTTAACAACTGGTCTTTTTGTCTGCTCAGCTCCCAGCCCCAGGGGTGGTTCCTGCAAAGGATGGGTCCTGGCTGCGAACACAGCAAGGTGGGGCTGCCTGTCCTTGTCCTTCGTTGTGTGAACCCCAGCCCTCTCCCCGCAGTATTGCAGTCAATTTGGTTGAGAGACATATGTTTTTTGGAGGCTGGTTATCAGCACCTTTACAAAGTTGCTGCTCCTGTTCCTTATAGAAACAGTCCCTCACACCCTTTATCCACTTCAATAAGCATTTTCCCCTCAGTGTATATAATCATCTCTGTTTAATGTTGAATCTTAGTTACTGGCATGTTCCTCCAAGTCTTTAATTTGATTTGTACTCAGATCCAAATCTCATTGTAGATGCTTTTAGCAGTCACAGTTTTATCACTGTAAAACTTCTATTAGATTTTTACAAGGGCTCTTTCCACTGTTGGTTTCTCAGATTTTAAGCCTGCTACCTAGATCAGCTCTGTTGCCTCATTTGTGAGTAGCAATTAACCACTTTGTGCATTCTTGGAGGATTTGGGGAGAAGACAAGATGACGGTTTAGGCCACTGTATACAGAAATCTGGTCTGCTTTTATTTGTTTATTTTACCTTGTCATAGGTACTTCTTTAATAAGTAGCTTGGGTTTTGATCCTTACCAAGACAAGCAGTGGCTAAAATACAATAACTTGAATGAAGTTATGAAGATCAGGATTTGTTTGATTCTGTTATTCATGGTACTAAGACAAAAGTAGATATCATGTTGTCTTTGCTTTCTTCATGGAGTAAAATATCAGGTATTAGGACAGATCACTTGTAATTATCCTTCTGTTCCTAATACTAGCTGTTATGCAGAGTAGTCCCAGGAAACAGAAATGTAACTGTTAAAGTAAATCAACATGGTTTTAGCTTTATGGCCCAGAAATTGACAAACTTCTAAACTTTTTATGTGTTTAGCATTTGTGAAAATATTACTGAAATTTTCTTCAGCGATTGGTCATCGAAAAAAATATGACAGAGAGTACAGTTAAAATGTCAGCAGTAACGATCTAAGACCTCGGTACAGCTTGGCCCTTATGTTTGATGGCCTTCCTTGTCTAGCAATTAGTGCCCTGTGTTTTCCATAGAAAGCAGAGGAAATGTTGCCACTGAATAATACAACTGTGATTTAATGCAAGTAAAATCTTCATCACACCAGCCTGTGTTTTCTTTCTCTTTGTTTTGAAATACATAATTACCTCTAAGTGGCTGCATACAGCCATGCAATTTTAAAATCTTATAAGAAATGGTTGCACTCTCAATAAAGGCAAAAGGTGTAACATTAATTGCATTTCTTGTTGCTATGTGACCAAAAAATGACTATTTTTATCATGGTGCTCACATATATTGTTGTGGCATTAAAATGGCTTACATATAGCTACCAGGTATTAATTGCCATCTGTGAAAAAGTAGTTTTATTTTGTAGAAAGAAATAGTCAGTGTATTGTATCACACTCTGTTTTCATTTCTGCAGCATGCTGTTGCCATCAATTTCCAAGCTGAAGTAGAAGTTTAGTAGGAATTTTCTGTGCTTCAAAAGTAGTGATGACCTTGCGTTGTTCAACATCACATTATTAGGATTCAGCTAACCAGATGAACTGGAGAGTTCAGTTTGGACACATATTCAGGAGCAGTCACACAAAATATATTGGTATTACAAGAAACTAACACCAGTATAACTTTGTAACTCAAAAATTAGTGCACAGTCCATGAACTTCACAGCCAGGCAAGGTGCTATATGATCATAATAAAAAAGTAATTACTTCTTCTACAAATGGTGTGCTGCTATACATTTTTATAGTAGAATTTTAAGGAAAAAAAATACAGTATCTATTATACAGTACCATTCAGTAAAAAAATGACACTCGAAATTTATTGTTATATTTTATCATCAGTAGTTAAACATGAAACATATTTATATATTTTTTCTCTGTAGACATAGAACACAGTGTTTTCCTCCACTCAGTCTTTCCTCACCATAATTTTTAATGTAAAAGCTGTCATTTTTAAACCAAGTTCTGTAATAGAATAACTTCATATTTGACATAAAACTGCTTTTCATCAATTTTACACTTCTTTTTATTTTTTTACAAAAGAACAGAACAGGTTAAAGCTCAACTGTCATGAATTAATTTTGGTTTTGTAACTTAAACAAAATCTTCAAATGTTATCAAAATAGTACAGGAAAATTTTGCATTATACTAATGTGATCCTCAAGCCTGCATGGGTATGACCATTAAGTTTGTGAGGAAGCCTCCCCGCTATGTTGGGACACCACTTAAGGAGACTTCTTGAGACTGAAAGACTTCATCTTTGGTGAGTCATAATTCTTTTAGATATATCTTGGAGTGACCCTTGCCTCTATTGGGCAAGTCATTCCAGGTACCTGAGGGGGAGGCTTTCCTTTTGTGTGAATGTGCACATGTGAGATTATTAATACCCATGTTAAGACTAGTAAAAAAAAAAAGCTTAGGAATTGTTAATTAATTATCCTGTAGTGTATTAATCCTTAAGTAGCTGTGCTGAAGTGTGTTCCCAATTGATATCTGAATCTGTGATATGATATTTTATTTATTAGAGTGCCAAATAATGTTGATAGGGATAAATATTCATCCCTAGTGTCACAGTTTGACTCAGGACTGGCAGTTAAACCAGAGACAACAATGCTTTTGATTCCTTCTCACCTCCCCCAGGTACAGAAGGAGAGATAAAATTATGGAGAGAGACTTTTCTGGATTGAACACTAAACTAGACAGCTTTAATTAAAAACTAATGATAAAAGAAAATGTGTACAATTATATATAAATGTGTTCAAGAGAACAGAACAGGTTAAAGCTCAACTGTCATGAATTAATTTTGGTTTTGTAACTTAAACAAAATCTTCAAATGTTATCAAAATAGTACAGGAAAATTTTGCATTATACTAATGTGATCCTCAAGCCTGCATGGGTATGACCATTAAGTTTGTGAGGAAGTCTCCCCGCTATGTTGGGACACCACTTAAGGAGACTTCTTGAGACTGAAAGACTTCATCTTTGGTGAGTCATAATTCTTTTAGATATATCTTGGAGTGACCCTTGCCTCTATTGGGCAAGTCATTCCAGGTACCTGAGGGGGAGGCTTTCCTTTTGTGTGAATGTGCACATGTGAGATTATTAATACCCATGTTAAGACTAGTAAAAAAAAAAAGCTTAGGAATTGTTAATTAATTATCCTGTAGTGTATTAATCCTTAAGTAGCTGTGCTGAAGTGTGTTCCCAATTGATATCTGAATCTGTGATATGATATTTTATTTATTAGAGTGCCAAATAATGTTGATAGGGATAAATATTCATCCCTAGTGTCACAGTTTGACTCAGGACTGGCAGTTAAACCAGAGACAACAATGCTTTTGATTCCTTCTCACCTCCCCCAGGTACAGAAGGAGAGATAAAATTATGGAGAGAGACTTTTCTGGATTGAACACTAAACTAGACAGCTTTAATTAAAAACTAATGATAAAAGAAAATGTGTACAATTATATATAAATGTGTTCAAGAATGTGCAAAAGCCTCTTGCCTCCCCCCACCTGCAACAATTTCCACAGTATTTTCCTTAGCTGTGAACTGTCCCAGAAAGTTCCAGACTGCGAGAGCAGCAGAGCAGACAGGAGCTGAGGGCACGTATTGACTGTCCTCATGGTGAAAAATTTAGCTTTTATGTCCAATCAGAATCTCCCCAGGACCAACTTGTGCCCATTACCCATTGTCTTTTCCATGCAACTCCCTGTAATTAGGTAATCTCCATCTTCTTAGTAGCCAGCCTTTAAGTACTGAAACATAATAATGCAATCTCCCCAAAGCCTTCACTTCTCAAGGCTAAACAAACCCAGCTTTCTCAGCCTCTCCTCATATGGCAGGGCCTCCAGTCCTCTGATCATCCTTGTGGCCCTTCTCTGGCACCTCTCCCGCCTGTCCATATCCTTTTTGTAGAGTGGGGACCAAAACTGAATGCAGTACTCCAGGTGTGGTGTGACAAGCTCTGAGCAGAACAGGATGGTGACTTCCTTTACCTCTGCTAGTGATGCACTTGATGCAGCCCAGCATCCTGTTGGCTTTCTTTGCTGCTGCAGCACACTGTTTACTCATGTTAAGCCTGTTATCCACCAAGACCCCCAGGTCCCTTTCCACAGGGCTGCTCTCCAGCCAGGTGGATCCAAGTCTGAACTGTGCTTCTGGCTTATGTGTTCCCAGGTGCAAGACTTTACACTTCTCTCCACTGAATTTCATAATGTTTCTGTTATTAATTTGAATGTCATCTGAACTTTCCCCCAATACTTCCTGATTCTCCTAGAGCTCAACAGTGGGTACAGCCTACTTCCCTGAACAAAGTAAGCTTTACCCAACATCACTTGCAAACTAAAGCAGCTTGCAATATAATTACAAAGATTAAGCCGATTATATAAGATAGCAATGATGGGAAAACTGACACTATTTCTACTTAGTTTCAGTACAACAGTCCTGCATCTGTTCCTTTCTTGTGTGATGAAAAATTGACTATGTTTTCTTGAGTGCTTTTCTCTAAAGAGATCCATAATGCTCAGACTGCACTTTTGTTCAGAGCAGTTTCTATCAAATGAATTCCATCCTCATCGTTAGTGATTTTCTTGTTGCATCCTCAGATCTAATTAAACCAATCATGCCTTTTCAATTAACTACAATTATCCTAATTAGATGAGAATAACAACAAGAAAAAAAGGAAAACAACTTCCAGAGTTAATCAAGTTAGTGTATCCTTATTTACAGACTGCAATCAAGCCTCTACACATTTCAGTCCAGTTTCCAACTCCAGCACAAGGAGACCTCAAAGAGCTTTAAAAGAACAGTAGAAATATGCAATTAGCTCAGTCTGAAGAGGGAAATAGAGTGGGTTTTATTTAGCTTGGAGATGAAACAGTGTTCTTGGGCAAGGAGAGCTGGTAATTTTCTGTACCCAGCCAGTGGCAAGAACTCAACCCCAAAGCTACAGTCTAGTCTCTGGAACCTGCTATTTATCCCTTTGGTAAAGATGAGTGGCATTATGCAGGAGCATGCCTTGTTCTACTTTAGGCTAAAGTTAAAGTTATTCAAATTCTTTGCAGCTATGATAATATAACTTATTTTAAATGAAAGCTAAGAACTCAGTCATACTCAAACCCTCCCAAATCTTGGCCATTTAGTCCAAGATAACAGCTTGCACCACCCAACTCTTCAGTCAAACACATTCTTTGAACCTGCCACTTCCTTCCCACTTTTTTATTTTCTTTCTGTAGCATATAGTACTCTCTCATTCATACCCCAATACTCTTTCAAGTAAACTACTACAATCTTCTCAGTTGTGTTTTCTTTCTGCTTTTTAAACACCTAAACCACTTTTTTGGCTTCTTTTGACAGCATCTTCCTGTGGAATATACCATCTGTCTTCTAATGAGTTGCCGGGATCAAGCTTCCTGGAGTAAAAATTACTTCTTAACCTCCTCCAGGA
>NW_009970718.1:697841-741649 GCF_000747805.2 Chaetura pelagica | reverse complement strand
GTGATTCCTATGTTTAGCCATAAGAAAAAAATTTAGCACAGACAAAAACTGACACAGAAGAAGACTGATTTTTTCTTGGGGACTAATTAAAAAACAGTTGAACATGGTCCAAAATTAACCATTATCCAAAATCATATGTTTTTCCCCATAGTAAGTTTCCCTTCTTCACATCAGACCAAAGTAAGAATAAGGCAATTTGAAGGGGAAAAAAAGTAAATGAAATTTGAAGAAAACAACTATTCCCTGGAAAAAGAGGAAGATGAAGGGGAAGCGGAAAGGGTGGGTCTCAATACCAACAAATTCAATATATGGATCCAGTGAACTGCACTGGATCACTAGCTAATGCAGACATAGTCAATTTTTTAAAATATTTGGATGGATTAATTGGATATGGGATTATCTCTTTCCCATAATAAACTGAATAAAACAACATTAAATGTAATGCAAACTAATACATAAACCTGCAACACATACTGCTGTGACAATAAGGAGGCATACTAATGGTGCAAAACCATCTTCTTTTAGACTATCCATTTTTCATGTGTGGCCGTTGTCACCTTTCCTGGAGAGCATAAGGAATTTCCTTTGTCAGCACTGAAGCTGTCTGAAGTCAAACTGACAGTGTTTCCCCACATCTTTTCACACAAGATCACGTCCTTACAGCATGTTCCATTAGACAGTATTGGGTAGATTTTATAGCACAGCTGGTAGGATAATAATGTTGCAGAATTTTCAAAAGATTAATTAGTTACAGCTGAGATTAAAACAATTAGCTTCATACTACTACCAGCCTAACTAGAATGCTGCAAGCATGTAATTTCTCTCCATTAAACTTGATTCGTGAGAAAAAATAGCAGCAAGATTGAAAATATGTGGAGGCATTTAAGTGGGGAGAAAGCCTGTGAAAAATGCATTCCTTATTCCTGAAGTACATCCTTCATTCATGTGTATAGAAAAGTTTTTCTGCCTGTCATTTTAAAAATTTATAGCTCACTACCAATTTGCAGCAATTTATAGCCCAATAACAAGTATCATTAAAAAAATTAAATTAAATACACTTATGTTCAAGAATTCCTTCTACATTAGTGTATGATTTACTTATAGGCATTGCTTGTAGAATGGAGGAGAATGAAAATCAGTCCCTAGTCTGATTTAAAGCAATTTGAAGCCATTTCAAGAAACCCATTCTTTGAAACTTTCTTAGAGCAAGCTTATTGGAATTACTTTTATGCACTTATAATTCATTGAAGGAAGAAACTTTCAGGCAATTATAACTTTTCTATATAGCTAGGACTCCTTACTAGAATGGCTAGGAACTGATTCAGCAACTCAGTATTCCCACAATGTAAATGTAGATTAAAAAGATCTCAGGGAAAAAAAAATAAAATAATGAAAAATTGATTTAGATACCTGTATTCTAATATAGGGAGGGAAAAGTTTTCCAGAAGAGTGGATATAAAACCAACTTATTTAGCAAAATTTATTTTTTATTAGTTTTTTCCTTAGGTCAGCATATTCTGTTAAACATGACAATGAAGAATTAATAGCACTAGCTAAAGTCACTGTAAAATTTATGCCCAAATCTCTGCCAGCAGCATTCAACACTGAATTGTTCATTTTTATTTTAGTTCTTGGCTTCGTCTGTTTAAAGATGAGTAGACTCTGCAAAATTTTATGTTGATATTGAATGGAAGGCAGATGTTAATGGGAAATTAAGATGAAACTTCCAGATTTATTTCAATGGAAAATAAATTTAATTTTCATTGTTTCCCCAGAGTAGTGATGCACTGCAAGAGTTCAATCTATAATGTTTCCCTATCTGTTTTATAAACTATAGATCTTGATGGTAATACTTTAATATAAAAGTTTAAAATATACCTTAGTGAAGACTCACACCACCAAAAACCGAGAAAAGAAATTTGAACCAAGGTAGATATCCAGTACGTATGCATGTTTATCTGACATCTGTAGAGGTAGAGCTGTAAAGCTGTAGAGGTGAACTTGCTTTTCTAAGTTTCTTTACAGTCTCTGAGAAAAGGGAATGTACCACCCTGGTTGGTTGGTCAGTTGGTTGATTTTCCCGAAATACACTGCTTCCACAGATCTGTTTAGTGATAGTGCGTGCCTTGTGCTGCTTTAGTGGCACCTATTTTAAATCTACTAAAGGAGCTGAGAATCAAACTTTCTCTTCTGTTACCCAGTTAGCAACAGTATAAAATCCCCTGACCATAGCATCTAACTAAATCCTGAGACTAGCAGGCACCATAAACCTAATGCTCACTCTACAATTGCCCAATCAGCCCAAGCTGATGAAAAATCTAGTGGCCAAAAAACTTCATTTTTTTTTTTGTCCATCACAGTAGAGCAACCAACATGGTGAGGCAAGCATTCAAGAAAACACACAACTGAAAAATAGTTTAAAAAACCCAAGGCCATGTAAAAGACTTATCTACACTTTGTGCAGTGTAGTTTTGCATACTTTAGTTAGCTGTTGTAGAGCTATTATTACACTACACTTTATGCTGTTTTACATTTCCACATCCATTTACGTTGACAGGAACAGACAGCACAAAAAAGAAAGAGACACCATGATTTCAGATTAGAACATACATACATAAATGCAAATACACTTCCCTCAAAGCTGTTGGCAGTGTAACTTCTCATCAGCATCACAGATGACACAAGCACCTCCTTAATATGCATGTTCTTTAAAAAGCAACAAAGCTTCCCAGGTGCGTAGAAGAGTCTACACAGAAAGGAGGAGCAATTCAGAGATTTGGCAGAATTAGCTCCTGGAATCTGCAAAGCAACTAGTTATTGATCACTCAAAATTAATACCCTTCTTTTCTCTCCTCCTTAGTTACATCTGAAGAAAAAAAAAGAAGTCCAGTAAGCAACTCAGTAAAAGAAAAGGGCCAGTGAGATTACTTATTCTAGTTTTTTCCTTAGTCAGACATGCTCTCTAAAAAATGCCCCTGCCTCTAGGTAGGTTTAATAATTATAAAATCTACAGTTTTCTTTCTCTTTTCTTTCCCAATGTAAATGAAATGTGCAGACTGTTTTCCATCAAGGACATGCATATCATAGTTTCCATGGCACTGTTTATTTAAAGTATAAAATGCATTTGGCCACACTTCAAACTGTATGTCATGTATTTCATCTTTCAGCCATTCTAAAAAAGGAAGTGCATGAGGTCTGCTAATGATGAGGATGTTTTTGTATATCACTCATTCAGGTGAAAACTGAAAAGGTGAAATCAAGTATATAGCTTTTGGAAAATGCTGAATTGAGTAGATGTAGTTAGGAGGACAAAATGCCACACCTCAGACCCATTTCTGGGTCATTTAGAGATCAAAGAATGGCCCAGTACAAGATGTGAAAGATAATAAACTAGAGCATTATTTTTTACTGATTTGCAATAATTAAAGATTAAAAATCAATCCTTCATTGTAATCTCTTTTCTTTTGATTTTGTTGTGTTTGTTTTTGTTGGTTTTTTTCTCAGTGTCTGCCATTTAATGCAGGCAGTGTGCCAAAACCATCTTAGAAAGTCTGCTATGCCAGATGTCACCCTTTTGCCCTTTTGCTCTGTCTGCAGATTTTCTTTTACAGCATTTGAAACTAAGTTAGTAAGCATACATTTTCCAGTAAAAGAGGCATTATGAATAACACCATTTAAGTTTCAGAATAACACCCACTTAGTTCAGAACATATTATATATCAACTATATCTTTCAAAAAAGGTTATTTTTAACTCTTAACTACATGGAGTTTATCTTAAATACACGTGGCAGTGCAGAGTGGAGAGCAGCAGCAGCCCGAGCCAGGTCAGAGTGCTCAGGGAAGCAGGAGTCAGAATTTCTTTCACCTAAGACTCTATTTCAGGAACATGCTTTTATCATACCTATGAAAATAAAGGTGTGTTTCCACATAATTCTTTATTTCTCATTATATTATCACCCTTTTAAAATAACATTTAAAATTTGTATGTCAAAAGATAGTTCCAATTCTGGTAAACCAGAGCTGAAGTTAAATTAAGATTTTGCCTCCCCTATATTAAGACAAAAATAGAAAATAAAGCACACATAAAAATAATAATAAAAAAAATTCCTGCACCAGTTGTGGATGAAAGAATTGGGTATCTTGGGCATTTTGGAGGAAAACTAAGGAGAAGAAACTTGTTATCTTTCTCAGGATTACATCTTCTGTTTTATACAATTAAAAGAAAACAACCAAAAAACCCCCACCAAACACAAAACAACTACAAGAACACAAAACAAAAGTAAATTAAAAACAACAGCAAAACAAACAAGCAAACAAACAAAACCCTCTCTGTTTTTTTAAAGGCAAAGGATTAATTTGAAAACCAGAAAGGTAATTCAATCAAGCATTGTTTTACCAGGGAAGTGTAAAGGGGTTACTTTAACACTACACATATACACAAACACATATATTCAAACACACACAGCTGAAAGATACCAAAAATGCTCTTTTCCAAATAAAAATAACAGCTGAAATTAAAAAAGTTTCATCACACTGTGCTGTTGGAGGTTTTTTTTGCCAAAGCTACAGATGCAGCATTTAGGCTGCAGCTTGGCAGTGATCTGCTTTCAGTATATGAGTTTTTTACGGTTAATCCACATGAGATGTCATGCAGTGTTGCAGAAGCAGTCTAAATTAGAACACAAGCCATCAGTCTGTTGACTGATTGGCAGTCTACAAGTATGGTAATCTCATTGCATAAGACAAAGTTCTAAAGCTTCAAAAATGCTAGTAAAAAATTAGCGCTGTCAAGCAGCATTCAAAGCCAACTGCATTTCTTTTCCATTCAGGGACACAATTTGTTCTGTACATAATTTTGTTTTCCTTATGGCTTTATTTTGTTTTGGTTTTTGGTTTTGTTTTGTTTTTTTTACTTTATAGCAAAAACTAGTAAAATGCCAGGCATATAATAGGACAATAAATGCAACCACTAAGAAGGTGTCTCTTCTGGAGTATCAACTAATATGCTGAAATTATGTTTAATCATATTTCCTAGCATTCTCTTAGATGCAACAACTAGCAGAATGTTAAACATGAGATTATTGTGGGAGTTCTTAATTAATTATCTTCAGGATGTCTACCAGTGTCTTAATTTTCCACCTGTACCACTATAACACACGCTTGTTTGCAAAGAGACAAAAGGTACCTCAAATAATAACCTTTCATTTGTTATTCGTGTTATTTCCGATGAAATCATGTTATGGAAAGAGACTTTCAGCAGAAATGAATTTCTTAAACTTCCTGCCTAATTCTGCAGATACCTAACCTTCAATTTGAAAATTCCCACATAATTTACAGGTCTCACAAATGAACTCTATACAATCACCCTTACAGCACTCACCTGCTTAGCGGTTGTCTTTGCCTAACCTTGAATTGTATAACCAAGGGCTTAATTTATTCATATCCCATCCTGGTAGAAATCACTAGAAAACATAGCAGGAGTGGGGAGACTTGGCAGTGTTGCTTATGATGCTCCAGCCTCACTTAATCCATGAATTTGAAGGTTATAGCACTCATCAGGAATGTGTCCAAATCACCCCTGTAGTTGGAATGGTCTCATCAGCAGCTATGTGACGTGCATAAGCAGGACTTTGTCCTTCCTATTGTGGGTGTTCCACTTCACAAGGAGGATACATTAAAACAGAAGGAGAGATCATGAAAGAATGATGCCTCTTTATGTCTTTGATAATGGCCCTAGAGATGGCAGCAGTGGTGCAAAGATGCCCATACTTCAGGGAGGGTGATGTTGGAGGCTTTAAAAGACAAGAGCCCAAATTGTAGTAAAGAAAATCATGAGAAATATCTCATTATTAAGATGAATGACAGTTGTGGCTGTGGTTGTTCTATCTTGAGCCCCTGAGAAAACTCCAATTTCTTATTTGTAATGCTTTTTCTTTTCCATGGCGGTTTTACTGGGAAACTGAAGCGGTCCTGGCATCTGACTTAAAAGCCTTTAGAAGTCAAATAAGTACCATGAACAAACTTACACCACCTAAGCAATTCTCCTCTTCTACTTACAAACTGTATTGGGCCTTATGAAACTATTCAAGGGAAAATATCTATAGATCTAGAAACTAAAAAGTTTGCAATATGTTTTTTTTGGTATGTCTGTTTAGAATGCATTAAAAACTGGAAAATATTGTAAGCAGTTTTTCAAATTTCATAGTAGAATATAATTAACTTTTTGATATTTTCACCAACAGCCACTCTGGAACTCTAGAAGCTGAAGAAAAATGGGAATTAAGCCTTATCTTCTCAATTTTAAATTGTGACGATATATTTTTAAGCTATTGTTTTATTTTGAGCTATTTTTTCTTCTGAACGAATGGAATTTTTTTTTTTACAAGAGTAATTTAAAAAAAACTCAACATTTTAACAAATCACTTTTTGGCTTTTAGAATATTACAATATTATATTATTATAATGTTAAAATTTGTTTTGACAGAGAATATTAAAAATAGTATTTGTATGGGATTAAAAAAGTTAAATGAATTTAAAATATTTTCATTAATGAATTTTTATATTGGTTAAATACAGCACACTAAAGAAAACTAGCTTTAACTAGTAAAAATTATAAATAAAATACTGAAGTGTTCTATTTATATCACAAAGGTAAATACTTCTGGTATCTCTAGATTTGTAAAAATGTTTTCGGTTTTACATTTTATGTTCAATATCACTAACGTGATAGAGGTTTTATTGGTCCTTACAAGAATTAATATATTCCCTTGGCAAATATCAACAATAGTTGTAGTAGATATAAAAGTGATATTGTGTGTCTACCAGTCAATAAATCTGACTATGTCACTGTGAGGTCTGGGAAGGTTACTCTACTATATATCCTGCCATGGCACTGGCCAAGATCACCAAACCTTGGACCAGAGCTGACAACTGGCTGGCAACTCCTTGGGAGGAGCACAGGCTGCAAGTAAGAGGTTTCTTATTAAACTCCAGAGACACTAAAGTTTTCATGTTATAGACTAGTCAGGTTTTTTGTGATGAATTATTGAAAAAATAGAGTTAGCTATATAAAACTATTTCCAACTAAGAAGGATTGCTAAAACTTCCAATGACAAGAAGCAAAGCCATCAACAGTGTACAGTGTACTTCAGCTCATCCTCGATCAAACCAGGGAGAAGAATAAATGACACACAATACAGAATGACACATCAGTGTAGGTACACTAAAAAACAGCTCTGGCTATCTCTCCATAACAAACATGGATCTATACAACCACAGTGTTCTTGTCAGTAATCTGAACTCAGACTGAGTTCAAATTGCTTAAAAGTCCCATATAGAAACTAACATCAGAGCATTTTTTAGGAAGGAGCTAGTAAAGTCAGGAATTCTCTGGAAGAGTTACAGCTGGCTTTTCTGTCTGACTTTGACTTTGCTGTTTGCTTAAATGAGCTTCACAGAAGCAGCTAAGCCAGGCTCAAAGCAATCAATGTAACCTTCAAGTGCAGATTATATGTCATGCCAGAAATTGTCTCTCCTCTGGCATTACCAGTGAATTCATCTCTAGACCAATGCTAAAAGTTTCCCAAAATGGTGTGCAGCTGGATTAATTTATCTCTGAGCATGGTCTGAAAGCAATTATTGTGCTATGTTATAGCTAAAAGATGAAACAGTAGTAGTATCTGTTATCACTGGAGATGCAGAGGTTTTCAGAGAAGTCAATGTCAGGAATGAGTTAAGAAAATCCAAGATTTCCCATGAGATATGCTGCAGAAGACTGCAAGCTATTTAACTGTAATTGCAAGGTGAGTTCAAAGGTGAGCTGGGAGCCCAGCTGTGATGTATTTTCAACAACTCACTAACAATAACAAAAGAAATCAGATTTATTCAGAGGAAATGCATTGATATTTCAAATGCCAAGAACATGTTAAGTGGTAGAGGTAGATAAATTTGTGGCAGAAAATGGGGCTGTTGTATCCAGACATTAAGGATCTCCCAGGAACGAAAGCTGTTGACAACATTTTTGTTGGAATAGAAATAGAGGTTGAGGACGAAGCAATCCGGAACCAAAACGACAAACTGAAATGACTACTAAGTCATTCCAGTAACAGCCTGCATGCTGACAAACTGAAACAGGACATCTGAACTCTTCTTCGTTATATTGACACCTAGAGAAACTGAGAGACTGAAAGTTGACACACATAATATCAAAGAAATAAAATTAAATGTCTTATGGGAATGGTAAATGGTTTTTCCATGGGTTTTTCCACCGGTACGTCATATGAAAAGGCATCAGGGAAAAGCCACTGATGAATTCTCTAAGGCAACCTACAATGACACTATGAAAAGGTAAGTCAGAAAAAAATGCTGTGAGCGGAAGGCACATTGCAGACCAACACAGAGATGCTTTCTAGACAAAAGTTTTGTAGCACAGGACACAAGCTTCATCCATGTGGTGCAGTTGCTGTGCACCTCTCCAGAATGCCCCAAACAACCCAAGAAGACTTTGGTGTGAGGCCTCTCCATCCATTAAAACAATGCATACTCTAGAATGTAGTATCCAACACCAAAGACAATTATTACCTGCTGCCATCTTATTTGTGGACAACTGGTGAACTCAAGATAGTCTTAACCAGTGATGTAGGACCTGATGCCAAGACAAGCAAACATTTAATATTTAATGTCAACCAATATGCATGGAACAAGCCACAAGTCGTGACTACAGGCCATGAATTTGTAGCACATGTATATTGAGCAGCATGAAATGCACTACTGTTCAGACATCATAAAACTATCCAACTTCATTAAATCACAACTCAGAGCTGAAATGACTAAGGCACACCTCGTTTTTACAAGCAGGAGTTCCACTCTGTATAGTAAACACTGTCATTCATGATTCTCATGGACTCAGAGATGGACTCTGAAAGATTCGCATGGACTGAGAAAACAGTAACAGAAGGAAGCATAAATTTGTAGCCACTGTGTGTGCTTCAAGATAGCTACACTAGCACTCAATACAGTGATGAATGATTAACCCCAGGTATTATATAACTAGAATTCTGGACAACAGCAATGAAATCAAGGACACCCGCAGGGCAAAAGCAGGTCAGAAGCCAGAGTGAAGCCGGTAGTTGTAACTCCAACAGTAATTTTTAGGAAATAACAGTGTTGTTCAGTAAATAAGAAGAACTGATGGGCATGCCAAGATGGGCTATTGATAAAGGACATGTCCGTATGATACCATCTTTACTAATAACTTCTTGCCCCATCAGGTCAAGCAACACAACAGATGATGCAAGATAACTACAGACATTTCTAAAATAAGGAGTGGTTAACTGAATGAAACTTGAAAGGAGAATCCACAATAAAAGGCAGTACCAAGAAATCAGCTTTGTGTGAACATACACTGAATACCTGCAATTTTCACCTCTCTGTAGAAAGTTCTTTCATAAAGAGCATATGCAAGTCTAAATATAGTGTAGAAACATAAGGCAGAGCACCGACTAGTACTGGCTGCCTGTTAAAAACTGAAATTAAAAATATAAAAAAAAACCCAAATCGCAAACATCAAAGGAATTGTGAATGTATTACTATGAATATAAACCAATATGAAGCAATCTTAACTCAGGTTTGTAGGCAGGCTATTATTGCAGAAAAATAAACATTGTTATTTAGTATTATACCACAAAGATATTTACTGGTTCTTGTGAAGATCAAAGAAAGAATCAGCATCATACCCAGTATGTTGAATTTTGCATGGTCTAATAGCAAAGTATTTTAACATGCTTTTTAGGTAAAGCTAGCAACCAATTTCCCCTTTTATTTTTCTATAGGAGGAAGAGCCACAGGGGAGAACTACATAATCTGTGATTGAAACTGTTACTGTAATCAATGAGCACTTGGATATTCCCTGGCATGTGCACTGTGTAAGTCTCAAGACACTCCCATTTGTTTAAGGTAATGTGTGTGAAATTACAGTGAGGAGATAGACATGCTCAAATTTTCATTTTTTAAGCAAGGTTTATAGGATTTAGTAGAAAAATGTGAAAGTGTAAACTTGTGAGTGTTTGACAATAAAAATCATTTGCAGTCCCTCAGCAGCAACTTGGAAATAACAATTTCTGCAATACCAAGTCATGTCAAATAATCTACCATCCATAAAAGACACAGCACTGACTGCTAACTAATGAGGAATACTGAATCTGGGTACAATTAAACCTGTCGAGTAAACCTTACACTGCAGACATGAAAGGTACAATGGTCTCCAACAGAAAACAAACGCGCTGTAGCTTTTAATTTGCTCCCTCCAGATCACAGAATCATAGAACTATTCAGGTTGGAAAAGACTCTTGGGATCACCGAGTCCAACCATCAACCCTACTCTACAAAGTTCTCCCCTAAGCCTTATCCACCAACACCACATCCAAACGACCTTTAAACACATCCAGGGATGGTGACTCAACCACCTCCCTGGGCAACCTATTCCAGTATCATGCCACTGTTTCTGTGAAAAAAATTTTCCTAAGATGGATTTGGTCAATTAAGTAGAAGAAATTGTCAAAGGCTTTCACAAATTTAGTTGGTTCCTGGATTGCAGCCTTCTCAGTGAAAGTTCAAATAGTCACTGTTTGATACTTGTTCATCAGATAACCAAGCTCTATAAAAAGGACTCTGTCAATAAAACATGCTTGAAGCTGGCAGCAGTCCCTGGGTCTAGGAAATGATAGTGAAGAAAATGCAAGTCTAAATATAGTGTAGAAACATAAGGCAGAGCACCGACTAGTACTGGCTGCCTGTTAAAAACTGAAATTAAAAATATAAAAAAAAACCCAAATCGCAAACATCAAAGGAATTGTGAATGTATTACTATGAATATAAACCAATATGAAGCAATCTTAACTCAGGTTTGTAGGCAGGCTATTATTGCAGAAAAATAAACATTGTTATTTAGTATTATACCACAAAGATATTTACTGGTTCTTGTGAAGATCAAAGAAAGAATCAGCATCATACCCAGTATGTTGAATTTTGCATGGTCTAATAGCAAAGTATTTTAACATGCTTTTTAGGTAAAGCTAGCAACCAATTTCCCCTTTTATTTTTCTATAGGAGGAAGAGCCACAGGGGAGAACTACATAATCTGTGATTGAAACTGTTACTGTAATCAATGAGCACTTGGATATTCCCTGGCATGTGCACTGTGTAAGTCTCAAGACACTCCCATTTGTTTAAGGTAATGTGTGTGAAATTACAGTGAGGAGATAGACATGCTCAAATTTTCATTTTTTAAGCAAGGTTTATAGGATTTAGTAGAAAAATGTGAAAGTGTAAACTTGTGAGTGTTTGACAATAAAAATCATTTGCAGTCCCTCAGCAGCAACTTGGAAATAACAATTTCTGCAATACCAAGTCATGTCAAATAATCTACCATCCATAAAAGACACAGCACTGACTGCTAACTAATGAGGAATACTGAATCTGGGTACAATTAAACCTGTCGAGTAAACCTTACACTGCAGACATGAAAGGTACAATGGTCTCCAACAGAAAACAAACGCGCTGTAGCTTTTAATTTGCTCCCTCCAGATCACAGAATCATAGAACTATTCAGGTTGGAAAAGACTCTTGGGATCACCGAGTCCAACCATCAACCCTACTCTACAAAGTTCTCCCCTAAGCCTTATCCACCAACACCACATCCAAACGACCTTTAAACACATCCAGGGATGGTGACTCAACCACCTCCCTGGGCAACCTATTCCAGTATCATGCCACTGTTTCTGTGAAAAAAATTTTCCTAAGATGGATTTGGTCAATTAAGTAGAAGAAATTGTCAAAGGCTTTCACAAATTTAGTTGGTTCCTGGATTGCAGCCTTCTCAGTGAAAGTTCAAATAGTCACTGTTTGATACTTGTTCATCAGATAACCAAGCTCTATAAAAAGGACTCTGTCAATAAAACATGCTTGAAGCTGGCAGCAGTCCCTGGGTCTAGGAAATGATAGTGAAGAAAAAGCCAGTTCTGGATGACAATTTTTAGAAGTCATGCCTCAGGATGTGGAGAGGATGACCATCAAAAGGATGGGAAAGATTCACAAGGATTTAGCAAAGTCTTGGTTAAAATGTTATGTAAGGTCCTAATGGACCTTATCCATCCGTCTGTTATGGATTTTCATGACTGTACAGTAAAAATCTTATTTTTTGAAGAAGGTGTTATTTTAGCTATGTTACCAAACTGAATGGCCAGCTTATCAGCTCTAATGTGGTTTTACAAGTAAAAAGGTTTATGCAGATGTAAACTAAGAAGGTTTCTATTAGAAAGAATGCCTTTGAAATGGTGTACTTGTGGCTTATGAAAATATTGTTATCTGCTATTTAATAATAGCAGGAGTCTAGGAATTACAACCCAGAGGAAATATCCCAAGCCTAAAATCAGATTTCATTTTTTGCCTGACTCTACTGTTCCCCCATGGGAACAGATATTATTTGAAGACATGAAGGCTGGCCGAGATCTGGGAAAGAAGTTATTCTCTCTAGCTTTGTCTCCTTACAGAAAGAATTCATTCCTAAAGAAGTATTGTACAAGGGAGTATCAAGTCATGCCCTGTATTTTCACAATAAACCATAGTATGGTTTAAAATGAAATGTATAAAGTGGAAAAAAACACAGCCTAGTCTACCTTGGGGCTATTTACTTCCTAAAAAACTCCTACATGCATGAAAATGGGAGATTTTTGGAAAACTGTCATCTGCTTCTTCCTTACTTTGGCAAGAATAACAAGAAGATGAATAATCAGGGCCTGTAGTTGTCTAAGCCTGTGAGTGTTATTGTGAACAGGTACAACTGGAGCCTTTCTAACTACATTAAGCGGAAGAACAACCTGAAGCAAGCAGATTTGTCTCTCCTAGCTAGTGCTCAGGGGAAGGTGAGACACTGAAGAAGGCAGATATACTAACAGATAGATAACACCTTATTGGAATGGAGGTTAGTCGATTGTAGCTGTTAAGCCTGTTCAAAGCCATTTTGAATTACAATGTTTTAACCCATTTGCATAAAGAAAGAAATAACAAACATTTATCTCTAGTCCCTAGATTGAATAAAGCCATTCTTCTGTGAGTCTTTCAGATCTACAGAAAAATTTCATGTCACAAGAATATTATTAAAATTGCTTTCAATATCATTTTCATTTCTGGGAGTGGAGAATAGCATAGGAAAACCCTATGAGAATGGTTGTTTGTATTGTCTGGTTTTTTGATCTTACCAGATGAAGTAAGTATTCAAAAACAGGGAAACCAGATATTTGTTGAGTCTTCATGGTTTTGTGTATTGCCATTGAACTCAGATTATTGTGGCCTATGATGCAAAAGATACAGAATTGAATGAAATAAGCATGAATGGGATTAACTAGTTTGAATCTTGCATATATATACTGTGATGATGTGTGTCTACTGAGCTTCCAAGTAGAGGAACTGGCAGCTGTCTGGTGCAGCCTGGCAATCGTGGATCATACATTAGGTTATGCTATGTAGGTGAGAGAGGCAGGTTTCAAATAAATGTCAGTGTGCATAACTGCTACTCAGACTAGCATGAAGTGCTTGCAATAAAAATGAAGTTGCTAAACCTTTTAGGTTTCTTTAGGAAGGGCATGACCTATAGAAAACTTGGTTATTGTTTATGATTTTGATTCATTTTCCTCCACTGACAGCGTTTGATATTTGTAATTTCACACCATACTGCCACGAAGCAGGGTAGTGTCTAACTAAGGTGATCTTTGAAATTTTCCTTCCATTTCAATATAAGCACCTAAAGGATGTGGACTGATAAGGGAGAATATTAATACCAGGAAAGAGTAATAACATAAATCGTTAGGAGGTAAAACTGCTGGTTGTTTCCCAGCTCAACACCTCAACCAGGCTGAAATGATGTTTTGAAATTAATGCATCAGTCATGTTAAGATTTAGTCAGATTTATGAAATTCAAGCTTTCTTTATTCCACAAGAATAAATTTCTCTTTTCTCAACATTTTAGATACAAAATTTTTGTACAAGCTCTAAAACTTCACTTCTATTTAAAAGAACCATTATAGCATTAAATGTGGCAGGAATACATTATTTATGTTAGTCTAAAAGGTATTAGATTACAGATGTGTTAGTGCCAATGAAGCAACATAATAGAGCTTAGCAAAATTAACACAGTCATAACACACATTTTCCACAACAGGTTCCAGGTAGCAGAGAAAATAAATCTATTTTAGGGGCCTTACTAAAGACTTATAATAAACAGGTAAATAAAATATACAATAATTTTTTTATTTTTTTTTCTGGAGGCAATCTCTCCTTTTATTCAAAGGGTACACTGCATAGGATGCTACAGTGAAGAAAAAGAAATATGACAGCTGGGGAAACAAGCCCTGTGAACCTCACATTATTAACACTTTCGGCTAGGAAAAACATTTCTAAAATGCAGCTTTATTTAATCAGCTGCCTGTATATCTTTTCATGCTGCACATAACATTTCCACCAGAAAGATACATCAGTACAAGTCAGGAAAACACCCTGAACATCTCCTCACAGATGATGTTTCCTGACTAGCTGTAATAATTTACGCAATGAGGAGTTGGGTTTGTTCAGCCTGAAGAAGAGAAGACTTTGGAGAGACCTTATAGTGACCTTCCAATACCTGAAAGGGGCCTATAAGAAGGCTGGGGAAGACCTGTTCACTAGGGCATGTAATGATAGGACAAGGGGTAATGGTTTCAAGCTAGAGAAAGGTAGATTTGGGTTGGACATTAGGATAAAGTTCTTTATTATGAGGATGGTGGGTCACAGGAACAGGTTTCCTACAGAGGTGGTGGGGGCCCCAATCCTGGAGACGTTCAAGGTCAGTCTTGATGGAGCTCTGAGCAATCAATTCCAGTGTGAGATGTCCCCACTTATTGTAGGGGGGTTGGACTAGATGACCTTTGCTGGTCTCTTCCAACCCAATGCATTCTATGATTCTGTGATTTCTATTATTTAGTTCCACATGGAATGAGTTCTCAGCACCTTTAGGACTGCTGCAAACATTATACTGGGTACAATGGAAAAAGACAATATGCAAAGGATCCACTTCAGCTAGATCACAATTATTACAGTCCAGGTACTATCAGGAATAACTCTTTATTTAAGTTATTCTCTTATTTGCATCTATCTGATGAATTGCCTTTTTTTTTAATGTTGTCTTAACACTTTCCCTTTAATACAATTAATTAGTGTTTCACCACTAAATAATACTATTAAGGGTGTCATTAAGTAGCATGGAGTTACTTCAGAAAAAAAACCTCAAAAAAGTATGGCAATTTCTAAATGTAATGGAGGTAACAATTTTTTTTCAAGCAGTGCTATAAGGATCACAATTTAAACTGTCATTTTCTTAGATGACAAAAAAATAGTAATTAATGCAACCATTTTTACTAAGTAATTTTAGACGTGTAGACACTCTTTTGCCAATTTAGAAAAATATTTTCTGCCTGCTCCTCAAGAACATTAATTTAATTTTCTTACATTTTGTAATTTGTAAAATGCATGTGATGGCCTCCTAAAAAATTTCCATCTGTTACTGACTGAAAGGTTTTTCATACATATCTGAATATATATATTTCATTCAGCAGATAATATTACACATAATTTTATTAAGTTTAAGGAGAATAAGCTAAAAAAGATTAAGAAAATAGATTTTTGTCACACACCTGTCATAAATATCTGTGATTCTATGCTACAGGGTAAACTGTAGAGGAGACCAACTTCACACACAAAAAAGTGCACTATTGTAGGCTTCTTAAATGACAGAAAGTGATGAAATACAACACTTTTCCCCCAAACCAACTGCAAAAGCACCTTGCAAAAGACAAAAACATCTTCTGACTTATGAGATTTAGGATGTATTTGTTATAAATCTGATGAGTTATTTCAATGTATTTGTGTCACAATCCGTGACCTATTATATCTCCTTTTTGGAGTGTATTAACTTATCAGGATTTGCTGAGAGATCCACACGTCGGTATCGCCTCACACAGAGGAGACAGGGGCTTATGCCCTGACTTTTTCGAGTGAATAACTTGCTCAGTGCTTACTAATATTTCCAATAACAGCAACCAATCCCCAATTAGAATTTACGAAATGCATGGTTTATTGTGGGGAAAACAAAGCAATTTGGGGCAGGAGGTTCAAAAAGAGTGATTAAAACACATGAAATATGTATGGGTACACACCTTATTTACTTATTTAAGTGAGGGAAGGAGGGGGAGGGATATGCCCGACGAAGTTCCCGTATAGGGTCGCAATTTGTGTGCAGGTATGGCAGGATTATACTTTCCCCTATAAACTGGGGTAGCCGGAATTGTCTCACAGACAGATAGGACGAGCTGGGATGAAGCGGCTGCAGGCACTCCAAGTGCAGGTCACCCCCCCCAGAGAGAGAAGCGGCGCGCGGCTCCGGGACCATTGCAGACCCTGGAAACGCGGCGGTTTCAGCGGCGCGGCGAGCGGCTCCGGGACTTTGGGAGCAGGAAAATGGCGGCAGCAGGCAGTGTGTGGAGACGACCGCCCCGAACACGAGGAGAGAACAAGAGAGAGAGGGGCGTGCCGCGCTGCCTCTCTTATGGGGTTTTCGGCGCTCCCGATTGGCCAGTTTTGTATTTCCGGGCTTTTCAGCCAATCAGACGGGACCTAGTCCCGCCCCTGCTTCCGGCCACAGCTCCTCCCCTGTAGCAGCTGCCCCCCACACACACACACACACACACAGAGAGGGGGTTCAGCGCCATGTGGAGATGCCATTTTAAGTCAGTTTTGTCGGCTGACTCAAAGGACGTTTCATGTTCATGTAAGGAAATACCTGGTCCTTCACAATTTGTATGACTCACCCTACAGTTGATGGAGTTCACATACAATCTAAAAAAAAGGGCTCGTAAGATACTGGAGAAAATTAACTATAAAGGTCATTTTTACAAGAACTTTGGGAGTTATTGCTCTTGGGACAGGATAAAAGAAGTTATTATCATTGAAATTGACAGCATCATTTAAGAACATGGAAGTTATTAAACAATCTTTTGAAAGCTTGTTTTTTTCTTTTTTTCACCGGAAGCTGCATGGAAGTCCATAAACTACACTTAGCAAAGAGCAAGAAGAGAATAAAAACTAATTTGAGTAGATAGATCTCAATGAAAGCTAGAAGAAATCAGCATGGATCAGACGACTGCTAACACTGAATATTAACTTCACCTTGACTTTCAAAAGGAACATGACATAAACAACTTTGGGATAGATTAATATGCTCATGAGGCATTTTCTTTACATCCTTGTGTTTCTTACTTCTATAACAGTACATACTTTAGCAAAGGGGGAAATGCAACAAAAATATAAAATAATCTGGATCTAGGGAGAGACTAGACTATGTGTATGTAACTTCTATAAAATAATATCCCACTGGATCAGTAAAATGCCTCAGGAAGTCTAATTTAGACAACACAGCTAGTTTCACATCAGCAAACAAACAATCAAGTAAAAAGTTAACTATTTCTACCATAATTCACATGTAATTTGTAATAGTAGAGTAATGAACATTGTTGAAGCTGTTAAAGCAGGATAACTTGAACAATCATTTATCAGCATTTTTTCACTAACCTAAACAGTAACAACAACCTCAGACAATATGTTTTAACTGATAAACTTAGTACTCAGGAAATGTCACTAATTTCAAAGGTTAGCCAGAAAGAAGTAAAGATTAAAAGAGGGAAAAAATCTAATGCACAATGAACGTTATAGGTTACAAATCATAGTGAATGGGGTTCACTGTGTTCTTCACTTATTAGATGTCAAATGACTATCAGTTCAGACTGAGTAAATGTGTACAGAATTTTAAGAATAAGGCTAGAAGGTCTCTTCTTCAAATAGCATAGCTATTGCAAGAAAAGGACAATGTGCATCTTATGATATCATATGCACCTGTGAACTCGGAAAGGACTGCAAAGCCTGTAGTTCCTCAAAAATCAGGTCCCATGGACTTGTGCATGTCCAGTTTCTTGAAATGTTCCATAGCCTGAGCCTAATTCTACCATGAAAAAGGCTTCCTTTTTCTAGACTTTCCCTCTACTCTTAGGGACCTGAGATCCCTGAAAATAAACCACACTGGTGAAGACTGAGTGGAAGTAAACATTGCATACCTCATCCTTTTCCATGTCCTTTGTTGACCCTGTTCAGCACTGTGCTTCCATTTTCCCTAGTTTTCATTTTCTGCTTATATACCTGGTGAAAACTTCCTTATTTCTCTTCATGTCCCTCATCATATTGAACTCTAGATGAGCTTTGGCCTTTCTGACTCTATCCTGTCTCTCTTGTACAGTAGGTCTATACACGTGGGTTACCTGATGATACTTCCACTTCTCGTATGTTGCTACTTGATAGTAGATATCAAGGAAAAAGTTGAGTCAAGGATTTCTAACTCCAAGGCAAAGATTAAAATATTCCCTCTACTAAGGATTTATAATCCTGAATCAGGAATCAAATGGGATACTTATTCCATGAAATAAAATATAATGTAAAGGCCCTTGAGCTAGTTCTGGTTAGGCTGGCATGTGTATTCAGTGGAATGCTGTGTCATTCAGAGATAACAGCTTGAGTCCCAAAACCAGCATAAACAATTAAAGCAGCAGCAAATGAAAACTTGAAAACCTTGCTTCTAAATACAATTAAGTAGCTCGGGTGCCATGTTGCTTTCACAGAATCACAGAATCTTAGGAGTTGGAAGGGACCTCAAAAGATCATCTCATCCAACCCCCCTGCCAAAGCAGGATCACCTAGAGCACATCACACAGGAACAGGCCCAGGCTGGTTTTGAATACCTCCAGCAAAGAAGTCTCCACAACCTCTCTGGACAGCCTGTTCCAGGGCTCTGTCACTCTCACACTAAAGAAGTTTTTTCTGATGTTTTACATGGGACCTCCTATGTTCCAGTTTGCACCCATTGGCCCTTGTCCTATCACAGGACATCACTGAAAAAAGCCTAGCTCTGTCCTCCCGACACTTGTCCTTTAACATATATGTAAACATTGATGAGGTCACCCCTCAGCCTCCTCTTTTCCAAGCTCAAGAGACCCAGCTCCTTCAGCCTTTCCTCATAAGGGAGATGTTCCACTCCATCATCTTTGTGGCCCTGTGCTGGACTCTTTCAAGCAGTTCCCTGTCCTTCTTGAACTGAGGGGCCCAGAACTGGACACAATATTCCAGATGCAGCCTCACCAAGGCAGAATAGAGGGGGAGGAGAACCTCCCTTGACCTACTAACCACACCCTTTCTAAGACACCCCAGGATGCCATTGGCTTTCTTGGTCCCAAGGGCACATTGCTGGCTCATGGTCCTAATGCATATGTGCATATATGTGTATGCATATATTGTTTCAACACTGGGAACTCACTCCATTGACACTAGCTTTGCATATATGTTGTTTGGTTTTTTTTTTCAAGGCAATTACTTAATTTTTTTTCTTTCCCTCACACAAAACAAAAGCAAAAGAGAATTTTTTATGCATACACATCCATTTACCCAATGCTTACGGAACTCATTTGGGAAAAACTCAAGATCAAAACTTCTGACTTAAGTGATTTGGAATAAGAATTTGATCCCATATCATTTTATTATGCCCTAAAAGCAAGATTAAAATAGACAACAAGGTTAGGTTTTTTCCACGTTTTTCAGATATTTCTAGGTCTAAAGAAGAAGTAACTCAAGCTTGGGTTTGACAGTCTTCTATTAGCACATCAGATCACTTTTGCCAGATTGAAATATGGCTGCTGAAAGTCATCCCATCCTAAAAATGCATGTCATATTATCTTTACAGACTCCTCTGTTCTCCTGCCACTTGTTGCCACATCGCTGTGTGTCTAACCAAGGAAAAAAGTACAGTATACACCTTAGAGATAGCTAGTTCCTTCATTAAACACAATATTTAGGCACAGTTAGAGTCACTATAATCTGGCATGAATCCTTCCTTCTGCCAAATGTAGACATACCCACAATGGTCTAATGTAGCTTTTGCAGTAAAGACAAAGAAAAACTAACTAATGTTATCTAGATGAGAAGTGCTGGTGGGCTGACCACCTCCCAGGGAGACACCACTGTGCGCATATTTCTTTATCTTCTATGGGATATTCTGACTTTCAGCTATCAGGAGTATCCAGATAGAGTACCACAGACTCGAACATAACCTGCCTCACAAGGAAGGGAAAAGAAAGCCAGTTTTGGCTGTGGGAAGAGGATGGGAACTCAAGGAAACTAGCATGGGCAGCTGCTTCTTAGCTCACAGCAAATTAGATTTACATAGAAAACTTACAAACATTTATTGTTGTGCCTAAGAACGATATTCAAGGCCTCAGCAAAACATCCTTTGCATATAGTAATTTGATGGTTGCTCACTTTCCTCAGCTATATTACCTCTATGCAATTTCTGCTGCTGCCTGTTCACCTATGTATCATTACCCAGCTGTATAGCTAGCTTACTTTAAATGTCCCTCCATGGGCTAGGATTTTTTCTCCTTTCCTCTTTTAAGTCTATAGGGTCTGATCTGGTAACTCCACAAAATATGTTATGGCGGAAGGGAAGCTCATGCATATACAAAGTAAGCACCATTGAGGGATTCAGATGAAAGAGAAAAGCTTCCAACCTGCTCCAACAGATAGTTAAAACTCACTTGTGAAGCAGGTCCATATGCATATACTTCATTTACACAGTACTCACTAATTAGATGGAAAAGATGCAGTCTAACCATTGCTACAAAACAAAGAGAGCAGAGACTTGCACTGGGTCCACTGCACTTCGTAGCACTCTAACTATAAGGAAGAAAATATGCTTCACAAATTTATGCAGCTGCTACTACTGTGTGTGAAAAATAAAATACAAGTTTTTAAAATAGTTTTGTAAGCACTTCTAATCCAAACACTCTCACTGGAATTTTCTACTTCTTTGCAAATGATTGCAAATAAAAGTGGTGGTGAACACCACCTCCAGCAAAGCAAATTACCAGCTTGCACATGGAAGAATCACTGCAGTTGCATCTCCCAGCCCTCTTCCCCTTCTGTGTTTAAAGATGTAACTGTTCTTGCTCTTCTAGCAATAAGAAGTCATTACAGAATGTATACCATAATGCAGGAGGACTGATTGAGTAGAACTGCTGGAGACCAGAACTTATCAACAAGCATCTGTGACTGTGCCATTTACCTATCTGTTTTTGAAGTTTGTTAATCTTTTCATGCAACAGGAAAAAATGTTAACAAAGTACTGCTAGTGCATAAACACAATTTCCTTCTCTTTCTCAGTCTCAATCAATCACATGCACATGCACATGCACACACACAGCATTTCTTTGCTCAGCTTTGATTATGAGCATTCTCAGTTGAAATTCTCCACACTATTTTTCCAGTTAAACACTTTTCAGGAGGAATTTCATCTATACAGGCTGAAAACTGGTAGAAACTGTTGTCTGTTGACATCCACAGAATTTTCTGGTCTTCTATTATTCATTTTTAAACCATTATTGTGAAACTAGTTAAAGGGCTTTGAAATGGAAAATCCCAGTCTTTACAGTTCTTCACAGTTTTTTATCTAGTCATCAGTTCTACTTAGAAATAAATGCTCTCATTAAGAGGGAATAGATTTTTTTAGCTGACTAGAATCTTTCAGACAATAATTTTGATGTACACCTTTATTCTAAGAAGTGAGTTTCTTAAATAAAATCTATTTGCTCTCTGAAAGCATGCTAACAGTCAAATACAGCACACTCCATTAGCATGGAAATGGATTTTTTTGTGTGTGTAATTTACTTTTCTGCTACTGTATTACATTATAGCTGCAGTTATCAAAAAGAGACAGAAAAAAACTCTTGTACTTGATAGTGTGCAAGATTGGAGCTGTTGTTTAATTGTATTTCTCATGTGTGTCCTAGCTAAAAGCATAGTTTACAATAAATGTATATATGTATATCAATATGCAAATATATTTAAATTTTTCACATTTTAGAGACATTTTAAGAAGTAAAAAGTCAAAATATTGAAAGAAGTGTTGAATATGGGAGCATAACTGACAGATTCATTAGTATAACATGTAAAAGTTAGGAATTAATTCCTTATGCAAATATAACTTCATGTAACACAATACTTAATCTTAGCAAAGAATCTCTACCTTAGCAAGCAATCATATTAAGCTGATAAATATGAATATTGAGAAAAAAACCACCAAATAAATGCACTTTTCTAACATGGATCTTTGATAATGTGATGGAATCCTGAACCCTAAAGTTGACTCAGAGGCAGTTTGGGACACTCTAGAGCTTTCAAAACACAGCAATATGCCAATTCAGTCTTTTTGTGGCTATTTTTTGTCTCACAGACACCAGCAAGTCTACTGTGGCTTGAAGACATCAAAGGAATTCCTGCTTACCAAATGACTCCACTTCAGGGCTAATATAATCAGTCTTGCTGGGATCTCATTTAGGCCCAGAAGTCATGGATATAAGCTGGACAAATTCAGGGAGCCAGTCAGGTCAAGAATTTGTATACAGAGCATTCACTATACCTCTAAACAAAACAAAACAAAACATGTTGTTCTACTACTGTAAGAAAAAGTTAAAAGAATAAATATTTATTTCCCCACAATGCTGGTTGAATCAGCTCAGTACTCTCTGCACATGAATCAGGCTAGCTGTACCAGGCCTTTAATGGACAATACATGTGACTATACCAAGGTTCATGAGCAAAAGCACCTGGGTTTCAACTCTCCCATGATGGCAGCACATCTGGGTACCTAAAGCTGCAACTGTTTAGTCACTTGCTTCACAGTCTGTGCTGCAACGTGGTCCAGGTTCTGCTCTAGGTGCTGACTTCTGCATTTCTCCCCTCTCTTGGTGTTACTCTTAGTTGCCCACTGGTTCCTCCAAATTGGAGCTATTCTCTATTTCAATGACTCTCTAGTGTAGAACCACCTACAATTTTGCTGATCTTGCACTCTTTGTCTTCAGCCTTGTCATCAATGAAAATGTTGAACAGCATGGGGCTTGGCACTGACCTCAAGGTACAAAAAAAATTGCTCATTCATAGCTGTCAGGTAGATGATTAGATCATCTGGGTCCTTTTGAGCCTGTTTACAATTTTCAAGCCACTTAATAGTTTACTCTTCTAGTCCAGGACATTGCTTCCAGCTTAGCCATTCCAGCCCAGTTTCAATGCCATCCTTATTGCTCTGTTAGATTTAGGCATTTAAATTGCACAACTACATGTGTAATCAGTATTTTAAATTTTACTACCTGAGTCAACTTGCTGCTGAAGACTTTCAGATTCCGATGTCACTTCTGTCTGACTCACAGACATCTCCAGACCTTAAATCTCCATGTGCAATACTGTTGAAATACCTGTAGAAAGAAAACCTCATCTGTATTCCAGGAGCTAAGCCTCACTGAAGAGCTATGGGTATAAACAGTTCTGTGCTTTAACCTGTCTTGTTCTGAAGGGGGCATACCTACCACACTTCATGCAGCAATCATGATAGATGGTATTGCTTCTGAATTTTCCAGTAGCTAAGGCATTAGTTAGACATATGGGGATTAAAGTTTATGAGATACAGCTACTATATGCAGAAGTGTGAAATAAATAAATACCTAAGATAGAAAAGACTTCCAAATATCTGGTCTAACGTTTCAGTGTTGAAGTTTCCTAAGGCAAGACAAACTTCAAGAATTTCCCCATCCTTCACATTTAAGGAGGACATGTTACTGTATGATGTCTGCCAGGACCTTTGCATAGGATTTAATAAAATCAGAGTCAGGCTCTGTCTGCATGAAATGTTCAGCAGCTGGCAGGAGGAAAGTGTTCCAGAATGGTATGCTTTTGTTGACATTCCTGATATTTCTATTTCTGATACATATAACATTGTTGTGTATGCATCGTGTTCATTCCATAAGCATCCTTGGAGATGGAGCCAGAAGCAGTTTCAAGTTTCATATGCCAAGAAGAGAAAAATCAACTGTTTGTAAAGCTGACAAGGTCAGAAAGACCTCAAGTTACGTGCTGATGTAAGTGACAGCTGCATACGTTGAAGGTGTTTGTTATGGCAATACATATTTTTCATTTTCTGTTCATAAAGAATAGATTGGTCACGTAAACAGGTGAAAAACTATTCAGTTAACATGCCTATTGATCAATATTTTTCTGTGCTCCTTCTACACCTTTAAAATTTAATTACCCTTGAGCTTGTTCACTTTCAACTGTATGCAAATTAATGAGACAGAGGTAAACGTAACAATTGTTTGTTCTTCTCTAACCAGTGCAGAGTTCTGTACAAGCTGTGGCACACACCTTTTCAGTTCAATGCTCTATGCAGCTGCAAACTCCCCAGTGCAATGTGTTTTGAGACTTAAAAGCAGAATAAATATCAGTTTCAGGGGAGCATCCCCTTTAGCAGCTTCAGAGAGGGTCAACTGTGTTGCAAAAGAGCATGTGAGATTTCCTCTGGCACAGATGCAGAGCAGAGATATCATCAGAAAAATCAGAAGTGAGGGCTTGAGAGGGGTGGAGTCATCTTTATCAGAAAACAAGAAGACTAAGAATGTCTGAAACTTACCTGGATCCAATTTTCTCATCCATGTTTCCTCTCCTTCCAGATTCAATACAGCTAGCTCTTCCCTCATGTCTCTAGCACTGTTAAGAAAGCCTGGAAGGGCTCAGTGGCTTAGTTTACACCTTCTCACATGTGCTGCTTTCTCTCACGACAAGCTCACCAAAAGCCCTACTCAAGGCACCAGCAATTCATCCTCAGATATACCTACTGCTGCCCTACCAGCACAGTCCCAGTCAGGATCCAGAGCAAACCTGTGCCTGTGCCTACTCACTGGAGTGGGTTCATGTGGTAGAAGCTCTGGGAAGAGCCATCCCTTGTCCTCCCCTTTATCTGGAGGCCAAACACTGGAGTGAAGACCACACACGTGCAAGATGCATTAAACAAATTTTGATTGCAGAATCAAAAGGCAGAATCTCTTTAGTTTTTTGGCATACTCTCCACACCATGTTCCAAAGATGGAGCTATGCAGCCTGTTTAGAAAGGAGTTGCAAGCAACCCCATAGATTTGAGGTGCTTCACAAACCAACACAAAGGTACTGAGTTTTTTCTTGAATATAACCTTACAGGCTATCTAACAATGCCTTAGGCAGTCTGCAGTGATAGTAATCTGTAAATTCTAACATGACTTCAAGGAATTATTTTGCTATGTATTCCATTGACTGAGTGAGAATCCTGTGCTACACCTGACAAGGGCAAAAGGCCTCAACTTGCAGTTCATGCCAGATCTGGGTTTGTATTTACAGAACATTCTTGCCCAGAAACTGAGGAAGAAGGCAGCATTAATAGCAACCCTCCAGCAGTGGCCAAAAGGAATGTTCATAGGAAGCAGTGGAAGAAACCTCCAGCCTGGAAGTGGACAACCTTAGCAGTGTCATAGTGGTGGCAGTCAGAGGAGGTGGGTAGGCTCACACTTTGGAAGTGCTACTGTAGAAAGGAATACAGCAAAGCAGGAAAAACTTATTTGTAACATAAGAACTTTGTAAGTAGCTGAAGACAATATCAGCAAAAAAAAAGTGTATTCTTTTGTGAAAGGCTTGAGAGTCAGATTTCTTGCTTCTTTAAATCAGCACATCTGCATAGCTTCCAATGAAACTGCATTGATTTACCACAGTTGGGTCCCTGGTTCTTTCTACAGTAGAAGAAAGGCTTAATAAATATTGAAGGTTGTATTCGCATCCTGTATGAGTTGTTACAATTCCTTGGATATCAGTGGAACTACACTAGATCACAACAGCCAAAGGTCAGGCTCACCTGTACCAAAGAGCATTCATTGGGTGCTTTCTGAGCTTTTGTGATGTGGCTCCCACACACAGGTACTCTTGCTGTGTAAAGTGCTTTGAGAAGCTGGACTCCCTACATGAAAAGGGGCAAAGGTAGTCTGCAAAAGGCATTTTAGGATCTTAATAGAAGTTTGGGCAGAACACCTGTTGCTATTTACTTATGTAAATGTACATGTATCTATTCCATGTAGAAAAACCTAATGACTGAAGAAGACACTATTTGCATTTAGTTCATTGTGCCTCAGGTAGAATTAAAGAAAGGAAAAGAGGTAACAATTAGTTTGTCAAACTGAAATTTGATTATGACTGTCAAAGTTTGCAAGCTACGTTAGCTGCTCAGTTTGAAAAAACAGCAAAAGGCTGTTTGCAGATGCACTTGGGCTCAAATGTTCATCACTTTTGACCTTGTATGAGCCTGACCCTGTATTGACACAAGCACATTTCTCCACCTCACTTCACTGATACACCTGCAAGAGTCAAGATCATTTCTGTAAACTTAGGAAAATCATGTGTTCTGCCTTGAGATATTATTTTAGGAAGTCACTCATATATTGATTCCTAATGCTGCTGGTTTTAGCAAGACAAGGCTTTTAGTCCATCTGCTGAATTTTAGTCTGCCAAAGATTAAATAGTATTCATGCCCACCCCTCCCTAAATTAAAACAGAGGAAAAAAAAAATATTCTTGTGTTGATGTATTAAGGAAGCTTTATTTTCAGAAATAAGCAGAAAGCACCAGAACATGCTATTTTGTGTGTCTGTGCCAAATTCTGAAGTTTTAAAGACCACTTCTGTCTATAAAGAACAGAATGGAAAAATTCCAACTCTGCAGCATCATTACCTATAAAACCAGCACAAATTTCACTCAAAGCAAATGAAGAGTTTTAAATACCCTTCTCAGAGGTGCAGGTTGTTAGCTTACTATCCTTATCCTCCTCAGTTCTGAAAACAAGAATGTTACTGGGAATTTGAAAGTCCAGTTTTGCTCTAACAACTGTGAAGATCCAGAACACTGATAACAGTGAGGCTGGATCAGCCTGAAACTAGTACAAGTAAACACAGTTTCGCTTGTTTCAAAGGCACTGAAAAAAAAGAAGGTATTTTAGAAAGTACAAGGAGATCTCAGAAGAGAGAAGGAAGAGAGAGAGAAAAGTGCTACTTGACAGCCTAGGAAGAGCAAGAAAACATCCTCAGCAAGGGATGTAAGAAATCTTAAGTATCCAAGGTTGGGAAGAATGTTCATTCTGTTTGATATATTTGTCAGTTTCGCCAATCATTATGGAATGAAAAGCAATGTAATCAGATTTCTCTGTCTTATGAAGTAAGCAGCTGAAATGACCTTGTACAATGAATTTGCAGTAACTGATATCTATATATAATACACTAATCTGTATTGTATGCATATATATTTCTCGCTTGCTGACACTAGTTGAACAGAAGGGAAATAAAAACTTTGGAAGATTGCTGAAAATAAGGATTATAAAGTATAGAATGTTATTTTAATTACTTATAATTATAGCATATATTTAATAATAATTATAGAAGAGTTGGAGTTCTACATATGTTCTAAAACATCAACGATTTTTTTTTTAAGATTGCAGTCTGAGAAATAGCACAGTCTCCAGGATCAGACACAAAACAATAGAAAAGTAATGCAAATATTATATCTACACTTTATTTCAAAGATATTTGTTCAAATTTCTACAAGTTCTTCTGGGTATAACAAAAATAGTAGCAAATGGTAAAAGTGTAAGTGTGCAATTATACATTAATGCTTTAGAAATACTGTAAGTAAAGTCATTGCATTAATAGCATCAATTAACCTGAACATGTTTCATTCTCTTACTTTAACCTTCAGATATGTAGATGTAATATAACCAACTCCTTCAACTCTCTCTAAGGTCCTACTATAGCTTTCTTGTAGACACTGGGGAAACTGTTATGACCTCTTAAGTCCTAAGATAATTTTCTTCAGACCAGATTTTGCTGAACAAATTATTCTCTGTTTTAACATGAATAAGTTTAATAATTTTAGTGGTACTACAATGGAATTAGAGTGTAGCTTTTATAATTTAAACTACAATTACCATTTCTTTAGTATAACTTGAGACAAAAATCCAAGGAAAGGTAAAATCTTTATGTCTTCTGTTTTGGTTTGGTGTTGTTTGGTTTGTTTCTTTGTTTGTGTTCTTTTCTTCCTGTTGGTTCAAGCCTAGGGGAACACTTCAGACTATAATTATTTTGTAGGGCACTTGAAGATTTCTATTGCTTGAAAAGACAGCAACTCATCTGTCCTAACTATAGAAACCAATGCTGTAATTTGCATTAATTAAGGTCTGCTGTAGTTATCCATTTTGTAATGAGTCTTCTTATGGTTCACAGAGTTTAAATTTTCAGTTTTTACTCTGCTTTCTAATGTAAAAAGCTCCCCAAAACCACAATATTCTAGTAAATTCTCTTTAGGTACTAGAACCCGCTTGCCAAAGTTCACTAATACAAATTCTGCTTTAGGACTAAATCAAGCTTTTCCCACATTGATATTCAAAGCAAGAAGACTATAAACAAATAACAGACAATAAACCCTCTGCAGTAGTCAGGAGTGAGCCAAGAGACACTTGTGGTGAACATCCCATTTCATACTATTACAGGACAAACAAACTTTTCCTTGTCATAAAAATATGAAAATCTGCACCAGTTTTCCAAAGTTCACTCATGGATTCTAGGATAAGTGTGAATCCAATTGGAAGGCATAAGTAGCCTGTGGATGTGTCACAGGCAAAACCTGGGACAGCCTGAAGGCATCTATGAATTTTGTACTCATTTTTTAAAATTATGTTTTTGTTTTCTTCTGCTCTACCCTGAAGATTTTTCAGCTCAGTGTATTAGCAGCAATATGTATGTCCCCAGAAATTTTTGCCATCAAAGTTTGTCTTGAGATACAAGTTTACATTACATGCTTTAAGATTAGCTTTGAGATCACTGTCCTAATGTTTCAGCCACCTAGCTCTGCACCCTTGCCTTTTAATCAAAAATTTGGGATGCTCTCTCAGGCATATGAACGATATGACTTTGCTGTCTCATTTAAGATATGATAATTAGAGTGTCAATGTCAGTGCTTTTACAGACCTCCAAAGCTTCAGTTCTAGTTTTCATATTTTGCCACTTGAC
The DNA here is from genome assembly GCF_000747805.2 of Chaetura pelagica. Taxonomy (NCBI): domain Eukaryota; kingdom Metazoa; phylum Chordata; class Aves; order Apodiformes; family Apodidae; genus Chaetura; species Chaetura pelagica. Next base: position 712,568 of record NW_009970718.1, on the reverse strand, counting down.
ACCAGAAATTCACTTAAACAGCATAGGTGGAAATGAATGAGGCATTTACATAGCCATCTGTCCAAATCTTGAAGCCATAAAACTATGACAACATCAGCATAATATTACTGTTCAAAAACTAATTTTGAGTTTAGTCAGTGGCCGGTAACATAATTTACTGAAGTGTTGCTAGGCATGCTGATTTACTTTGTGATGTCACCAGCAATCACTACCTTTCATTACCAAGATTACAAAACTTGTTGCAGCCTGAGTAACACATTATCACTGGACACCAGGAGGGCTGTTAAAAAAGCAACCCTGTCCTGTGGGGAGCATAAATTCTTGGCTTTGTTTTTTTTTTGAAACACTGTGAGATCACTGTACTTTGTAGCAAAGCAATCAGTGGTCAATAGGTCATCTACAGGATATGAACCTTTTTTTTTACATTTGCAGGTTTCAAGAATATGCTGATAATCTGTCCCTACATTTCTATCACCATAATACCAATATGAAATAAATTTAACTTATTTGAGAAAGAAATCAAGGTTTCAGAAAACTTCCCTGCTTAATAAGAGGAAACCTTCTTTCTCATATTACAGAACCTAATACTGCTGATTTACTAGTTAGGGCAGCCAAATGGACTGTACACAAATTAGAATAATTCATAGCATCAAAGGCCTTAGAATGATTATGAAAATATCTGAAAACTTGGTTTTCCTCAAAATACTTCATTTGAAAGAGCTGTGTAGCAAAATCTGCCTGTCATGGCACTGTCAGAACAGAATCCATGCTGACTTCTAAATGTCTTTCAACTTCTCTGCAAATTCACTAGGCAAACAATTTAGCAGAACTGGCATGCATCATTCCAGCAGCTGCTGGATTCTACTTTTCATCTGAGACTGATAATCTCCCTTTTTCATAAGCCAACCAGCTGGATAGACCCTTTATTGGAAAAGATCAGAGTACAGGCAGAGTGGGCATCTGCTTATTCACTCTGAAGTAGTAGTCCAGCTTAATTTCTGTCAAAACAGTGACTTTATTTTGCTACCAATATTCAAAAATATGTTATGAGCTGGTCCATATACAGGGCCTAGATCCTTTGTTTGGAGTCACACCGTCCTTAACTTTAAATCATATATTCTCTAGTATGAGATGCCATTAATCTAACATACTGGCCTCTGGCATAAAAACTGGTACAGGTACAGTTTAAAAGCTACAAGAACGATACGTTCAGATCCCTTTCAAGGTAAAGGGATATTTGCAAAAACTATTGTCATAGGTCTTTTATCTAATTAATAGATTTGGGGTCATGAAATCAAGTAGTCACTGAGACAACTGAGTCATCTGACCTGGTGGAAATCTGTCCTGGCTGGGCTCTTTCCCATTGAATTGTAGGCAAGCTGAGACTTTATGACCACTTGCAAGGCACAGATTAACAGGAGTCATGCAGGAAGCAGGTAGTGATGCTCAGAACTACTATTTCTACAAAGAATGTGGAGAAGACAGGATCCCAGATTGGGGTTTGTAACAGCTAGAGTACTTAGTGGAAAACACATAGGATGGTTAGTAGAAACCCCACATCTTTTTTCAGAACTTTAGCTCAGGTTTAATTTCTGAATTGTATAAAACCGGGGTACAGAGTTTGATACTCTCTTCATGGCTAAAACAAGGAAGAAAGGAGGAGACAAGTAGGAAATGGCTTTAAAACCATTTAATGGGTAGATTTAGATTACATATATAAGGAAGAGTCCATTATTGACATAAGGGTGGTGAGACACAGCAACAGGTTGCTCAGAGAAGTTTTAGATGCCTCATCCTTGGAAGCCTTCAAGGTCAGACTGGATGATGCTTTGAAAAGTCTAATATGACGGAAGATGACCCTGTACATGGCAGGGAGGTTGGACTACAGGATCTTTAAAGTTCCTTTCCATCCCAAATTATTCTATGATTCTATGATTCCTCTTTAGCCTATAGGAGTCAAACACTAGAACTAAAGAAATGATATTCTGTTCTACTGAAGTAGGCTAAAATGATGTAGAGAGGAAGATCAGTGTGCCTAAATCACATTTGGAACATGATGGTTTTTCTCCCTGAGCAATAGTGTCTATAGGATGTGGCCTTATACTTTCTTGCATTCTAGCTAAAACCCCATGTATACTGGAGTGCTTTCAGAAAGCTACTTGCATTAAAAAAAAAAAAAAAAAAAAAGACATTTCATGTTAAAAATAATGTCATTAATAACATTTTTTGCCTTTTAATTTCACAGTGAGGTAAATATTTAAACACAGTTAGTGTAAAAACATGGAAGTTACAGGTTCACAGGTCTGTTTCAAAAAGCAGAGGTGTAGGGTGGTGACACTTCAATTTAAGGAGATAGCTATAGTGACACACTGTAGGAGGGAACATAAGCTCTAGCTTGCTTACTACACAAGCAAAATCTGTATTTATATTTATCTTTTCTTCTTTTTTTGACCAATGATAGACAAAGTGCTCTAGGGTGAGAGAGGTTCAGTGAACTAAAAACAACAACAGAAATATTTTTTGCTTCATTTTTGTAATCTTCCCTACATTTTAATTTTATCATGCCTGTCTATTCTTATATTTACTCACCATCCAACTCTGTAAATCCTAGATAAGCGTTAGCAGCAGATGTTCAACATCTTGGAGGTCAAATTCCCAATGCAGAAAGAAATATTGACATTTCAGTATTATCTCACGTGTAACCCTTTTATACAAGTTCTGTAACAGAGGTGGGAATAAGCAGCACTCAAGTAATCCTCTTTCAATAATCAAAGCAAAACACTTCTAGCTGACTTGGCCTCAACGGATAAATTATGGCTTGGGAACAGACTCTACCTAGCAATAAAAATACATATTTGAGAGGACATGGCAGTCTGGTGAGGTTCCCACTAACTGGAAAAAAAGTAACTTAGCCCATATTTTTAAAAAGGGGAAAAAGGAAGACCTGAGGAACTGGTCTGTCTCACCTCTGTGCCCAGCAAGATCATGGAACAGATCCTCCTGGAAAATCTGCTAAGGCACATGAAAAATAAAGAGATGCTTGGTGACAGCCAACATGACATCATTAAGGGCAAATCATGCCTGACCAATTTGGTGGCCTTCTATGACAAGGGTACATTCCCTAGAGGGAATGGATGCCATCCAGAGGGACCTTGTCAGGCTTGAGTGGTGGGCCTAGGCCAGACTCATGAAGTTCAAAAAGGACAAGTTCAAAGTCCTGCACCTGGGTTGGTGTAACCCCAAACACAAACACAGGCTGGGGGGAGAATGGCTAGAAACAGCCCTGAGGAGAAGGACTTGGGGGTGGTAGTAGATAAGAAGCTCAACATGAGCTGCCAGTGTGTGCTCACAGCCCAGAGGGACAAACACATCCTGGGTGCATCAAAAGAAGTGTGGCCAGCAGGGCCAGGGAGGTGATTCTGCCCCTCTACTCTCCTCTTGGTGAGGCTGCACCTCGAATACTATGTACAGCTCTGGAGCCCTCAGAACCTGTTGGAGACGGTCCAGAGAAGGACCATGAAGAAGTCAACTGAAGTATATGATTGTGAAAAGCCAACCTGCATTTCTCAGGGGCAAATCGTGCTTGACAAACCTGATCACCTTCTATGACTAAGTAACCTGCTCAGTTGATGAGCAAGTGGTGAATGTTGTCTACCTGGACTTCTCCAAGGCTTTTGATACAATACCCCACAGACTCCTTCTGGAGAAACTGACTCGTTACAGCATTGACAAGTAGTTTGTGCAGTGGGTGGGGAACTGACTGATGGACCATACTCAGAGGGTGATAGTAAATAGTACCTCCTCAAACTGGCAACCAGTCACAATTGAGGTCCCCCAGGGATCAATATTGGGACCAATGCTGTTTAACACCTCCATAAGTGACATGGATGTTGGAATCAAGAGCAGCCTGATGAAGTTTGCTGGAAACACTAAAATGAGAGGAAAGGTTGATGCTGCAGAAGGGAGAGCCATGTTTCAGGATGACCTGGACAGACTGGAGGAATGGGCTAGCAGGAACCTTATGAAGTTCAAAGGAGAGAAGTGTGAGGTCTTGCACCTGGGAACACATAACCCATGAGCACAGTTTAGGCTGGGATCCAGATGCTGGGAGAGCAGCCCTGTGGAAAGGGAACTGGAGGCCTTGGTGAATAACAGGCTCAACATGAGCAAACAGTGTGCTGCAGCAGGAAAGGAAGCCAACAGGGTGCTGAGCTGCATCAGCAAGGGTATCACCAGCAGAGATAAAGAAGTCATCATCTCACTCTACTCGGTGCTTGTCAGACCACACCTGGAGTTTTGCGTTCAGTTTTGGTCTCTGCTCTACAAAAGGGATGTGGACAGGCCAGAGAGGATCCAGAGAAGGGTCACAAGGATGATCAGAGGACTGAGGCTGAGAAAACTGAATTTGTTCAGCCTTGAGAAGAGAAGGCTTTAGTGAGACTTCATTACCATGTTCCAGTTCTTAAAGCATGGCTGCCAAGAAGATGGAGACTCCCTATTTACAAGGATTAACATGGAAAAGACAAGGAGTAATGGGCACAAATTCGTCTTGGGGAGAAGTAAATTCTTCACTGTAAGGACAGTCAAACATTGGAATAGTTTCCCAAGGGAAGTGGTAGATTACTCCACATTAGACACTTAATCTCAGCTTGATAGGGTGCTCAGCCACGTCATAAATACTGCAGTATTACCTGGAAAGGTTGGACCAGATGATCTTTGAGGTCACTTCCATTCTGGCATTTTATAATTCTATGATTCTATGATTCTAGAAAGAAATTCTTCACCATGAGGGTAGGAACGTGCTGGAACAGGTTGTCTAGGGACGTTGTGAATGCCCCCTCTCTGGAGGTGTTCGAGGCCAGGTTGGATGAGGCTTTGCGCAACCTGGTCTAGTGGGACGTGTCCCTGTTCATAGCAGGGAGGTTGAAACCTGATGATGTCTAAGGTGCCTTCTAACCTTAACCGTTCTGTGATCTGTGATCTACAGTGCAAACTCTTACACTGATCATACAGCTTCCTGTATTCAGAAATCTATGTAATTCTACTAATGAGAACACAGCTTGTTTATAAAGTGTGAACAGTGGTTACACACCTACAAATACCAACTCCAACACCATCTTGTAATGTCTCCCCAAACATGTATTTTCACAATATTTCCTAAGAATAGATTGGGAAAATTTATATGGATGCACATTTTAAATACATCTGTTACTCCCTTTTTCAGTTGTAATACTAGTAACCTGACAAAATTTGAATATGGACATTCAGATAGTAGGAGAAATTAGGAGAAAAATGAGCTGTGGAATAAAAGGATTCACAGTTGTTTCCAAATATTTTGGTTATTTTGCCTAATTTCTCTATCTGAGCTCTTAGATTTCTTACAGTCTAAATGGAAAAAAAATAAATATAATCCTGAAACACTGCAAGGGAAAAGAAAGAGTCATGCATGTTTTATGTCCTAATATCCTTACAGGTAGAACTAAATACGAGCAGTCCCTTCACTCCCACTAATCAAAAAATCATTAAGCAAATACTGGTTAGTAGAGTCTGACTGTGAATGAGGAAGTATGTATTGATAAAAAATTATTTCCACATGCAGTTAATAAAGAGGTGCAGCTATTTGTTTACGGAGATACATTACTGGTTCATTACCCTCCAGCTCCACTTCTCTGAACTTTAGCCTGCAGGGTCTCCACATAGAAATCACTCTTGACATTGTGTTTGTGAGAAGTTCCCATATAGAGTAGCCTCTTGGACATGACTCTGCTTACGGGCTGTCTACCTTCAAATATTTGCATATCCCTAACTTAGCTCTGATGCGCTTTTCTATTTATTTATTATTATTTTCCCAAATGTTTTTTTCATGGCCAGGATCATGAGTCTTCAGATAAAGGTTGTTGGTTTGTTGTGTTGTTTTTTTTTAATTTCAATAATTATTTTTCATTTGAATTTTTTACCTATAAAACAGGTGTTGTGTATGTGGAGAGTTCCTTAATTATTGCTTTATTTAAATACACTAATACATTCAGGAATATCGTTCAACATATTGTATAGAATTTTTCCATAGAGAGATTTGTAAACCAAATACATGGCTTTTCAGTTATTCATTTTGACAATCCAGTGACATTTCAGTGACAAAGGAAGTTAACATCATGAATATTTTTTGTATTCCTCACAATACTGTCCACCATCTGTAATAGAGCACTGAGCACTGATTTTTGAGCACTTGTAGCTCAGGGATATGTATTTTTCAAAGAAACTACTTGGTCATGTTGAATAATTTCCATTCTACGTACAGTATCTGATTTGCTTGAGAAGCACTTACAGCTCTGCCAGTAGAACTGAGATTGAGTAGGACCATAGCAAAGGAATACATAAAGCATGAAACTGTGTTATATACTAAGTCTTAACCCTTTTATCTTTTAGATTGTTTTCTTTCACCTAATTGGTTTTCATCTAGATAAAAATAAAACCAATCCACAGAAGACCTCCCTTAACCCCAAAATCGCATTCTGCCCTTCAGTTAATTCCTTCATCAACAATTTATCCAGGTGATGGTTCAGTTAATTTAAGTTTCTTGTTAGAGTTCTAATCTTTGACATGTCCCACGTTTCAATAATGTGTTTATAGACTGACTTACAGGTCAATATCCTGTTTAACAACATTCTATGACCTTTCAGTTCTAACCTAATCACTGATTTGGACTCTGCTTTTCTGACCTATCTGTTCTCTCACTCTCAGAATGTAAACTACTTCATGATGTTCCAATTAGCCTTTGTTTAATTCCAACCACTAAGTCAAAATTCTGTCCAAAAATTATATTTTATCATATTTTATTTAAAAAAAAAACCCAACCTGTTGCAGTTCTTGCACTTTTCTTGAATCATTTTCACAAGGTGAGGGCAAAAATAGTGGCATCTTCTAAAAGCAAATATTCCTAAGTCGAAAGAGTAGATATACTTAAAAACACATTTTCTCTTTTCTTATGTGAGGTATTCATTAATGGAATTTCCTCCCATCTCATCATGTTCCAACCATGCTCTAAATCAGCTTGCTTTCCTGCAAGTACATGGCTTATAAGTTTTCAGCATTTAACTTTATGTTACACTAGTACTGAGAGGGATGACACCTGGTTAGGTCCATCATGTAACTAGAGATGTTTCCTTACATGAATATACAATAATTACATTTTAAAATACAGAAATATCCAAAGGTACCAACACTGTGAGAGGAGAAAAAGGAAATAATGGCTTAAATATTATTTTGTTAAGGATGTTTTTTATTATTTTTAGAAAGTTGATTTGCATAATAACATTATTGGAAAACTCAAAAAAATTGTTTTGAAGACTATGAAAATAACAAACATCCATGAAAAAGGAAATAATCTGGGTGAGTAGATAAGCAACTGAGTAACTAGGAATAGTGAATAAATTTTTAAAACAGGGAGAGATGCTTTTTCATCAATGTCAGTGAGAGGGAAAGTTTATCATGATCAAATTTATAAGTAGGGTGAAAATAAGAATTATGGACTATGGCTAATAAAGAAAAAGTGTTGGAAAGATTACTAAAATAAAACTGCTAGAGGCTAAATATGGATGTAAGGAGCTCAAAAGATTTAAGTTTTTGAAAAACATTTGCCAAATGAATTGCAGTATTGTTTTGTCCACTCATAGGTTAACAAGTTAATAACAAGTCATTTTTGTGACAGTCATCCTTCTTGGCACACTTCCACAAACTCTTTCCTTGCCAGTTTTCACAATATGAACTCATTCTTTCTGTAGAAATATGAAATGTTCCCACCTGAACTGAAAGCCACTTTCAACCCTAAATGCTGCCTCAGTTTTGGTTCCCCAAGATTAGTGAAGGTGCCAGGTACTATTACCAGTTTAAATTTGTTTTATGCAGTGTTAGCCTTGCTTGCTTGCACTTTTGGTTTCCATTCTGTAGGGAACCACAGCTCTCCAATAATCTGTCCTTGATCAAGTGTGCAACCAGTTGAGCAAGAGTAGATGAAGCACAGCTCGGCTGAAGTGCTACCTTCTGTCTGAGCCCAAAGGCAAAAAGAAAGAAGAGATAAAATAGAAGTGGGACTAGGACATACAGAAAAATAGAAATTATTCTCCCTCTTCTACCATGATATTGTTGGGGTTTTTTTGGTTCTCCAGCTTTTTATTTGTACCAGTATTCTTTAACTGTGTTCTTCAGAGATTTCGGCTATCCTGATTTATGTGGGGGTTGCACAGTTCATCTTCCTTTCTTCCTTTGCCTGGATAATCTCAAGCACTAATGAATATTCATTACGGTCTCTAAAAAGATAATTCATGGACCTACCCCTGTAACCAAGACCTGTCCACTTCTGTCCATATTAAATTTCTGACCTCTTCATCTTGTTTTTTGACGTGGGAGGCTATCTAACATTGGCATAATCAAAATACAATGTTTTGCTGTTTTCCTTCCAATAAAACCCTGTGATCTGCCTTCATATGGGTAACTGAAGCATTCTTTGTCAACATTCTCATATCCAAGCTATACTGAAGTCTAAATTTTATTCTTTTAAATATCAAACCACTCTCTACTGGACCCTGGACTGGCTCATATGTCATTACCAGTCTAGTTGAAATCAAATTTTGTTAAATGCAGATGGGACATATACTCAGTTAAATACAATTTCTCACATCATAATTAATTTCACTCTTCTAGTCATTGTTAAATAGAATTTTACCTGAAGTTAGTAAAAGCTGTTTCCCTGTGAATTGTCAGCACTGTAATCTTTGGAAAATCAGAGAAAAAAACAAAATAATTCCAACATAACTTATTTAATTATTTAAATAAAAACATAACTCTCAGCATATGTAATTTTCTTTTTTTTGGTCTTTTTGAATAATACAGATTTCAAAATTTTCAAACCTTTGTTTTCCCTTAAAAACTATTTTTGTCTGAAGTTCTCAACGAAAAAATAACAGCAAAATGTTTTTTCTGTCAATGGCTGTATGAGTTTGTTTGACCCAAGCAGAAGAAAAGTTTACATATTGTTCCCTGCACTTGGGTATTAACCTATTCTTATTAATTCCATTTGCAAGAAAAGGTACATCAGAGTTGAAGTCCTAATGTAAACATCTTACTTATTCATTTAGTAGCTACTCTGCACTGTGAAGTACCTTGCATTTAGAATCTGAGAGAAGAGTATTTAGATAAATATTAACAAGTTTCATCACTAGCATGCATGGTTGTAATTCTATTTCCATATCCAAAATTTGTTTTTCCTTTACAAGACAAGTGTCTTGAAATGTCACCTATAATAATGTAAAACTCATCTTAATTTCAAGCAAGATAAACTGAACATAAAGGAAATAATCCTAAAAACAACAGCAACATTATCTAACATACATGTAACACTGTGCCTGGTATATCAGACAATCCTTCAGCTTTATGTAATCCACTCTCTAATATTCTTTATTTTATTTTTTTCTTCTTCTTATATTTTTTTTTCTTTTTTCAGAGTCCATTTCCTTTTCCAGATACTACATATCATTTTCTCTTCCAATTTGGTTTACATTTACAATGAATTATCTGCTGTACAGGTTTCTTTCTTACTATTTTGAGTTACTATACCCATGGCTATTCATTTCTATCATAACACAGTTATCAAGATGGAATTTTATGTGAAATAAATTTTCGTCTCCAATATCATCAGTAATTCTATTCTGGCTCAAGCACTTTCTAAAATTAGCATTTAGTATACAAGGAATATTTTGTCTCTTTCAAGTTAATCTGTCCAGGCATTTACCTTTGCCAAGATAATAAAGTTTTGTAAGATCCACTGGAAGAGAAGATACATTTATGTTATACAATATGTCCAAATGAAAAGGAGATAAGGAATCTGGATATCTCTCCATTACTCTCTTTTCTTCCCTGCTGATTTCTCATATACTTTTTTTTTTACAGTGGTGAGATATAAAATTTGTTTTCTTCTATACATGAGATATGCTTCTGTCTTGAAGAGTGATGGCCACAGTCGGAATATGAAAAAATATGTCAAATGAAGAGTAGGACAATGAACATAATACAAAACAATACATTTGATATGTCAATATACCGCAGTCCACTATGCAACAAAGACAGAGACAGAACACAAAAAAAATTAATAGGCTAGCAAGTTCATCTTTTATTAGAGTCTCAAACAAAAGTATTAGAATAAAATTTTTCTTCTGAGATTTTAAGAAAATAAATTTAAATGCAGTTTTCTGTGAGAATATTAATTTTTCCAGAGTGAAATATCTTCTTTTCCACAGGTTTCAGCAAGACCTGGGATCTGGCCAATGAAATATTAACATACCTTCTAAACAGACAGTTTTATAGGTAATTAAAACTAACGCTTAAATATTATTTCTCCAATACAGTTCAATAGGATCATATTAGATAAAACACGTGGAACAGAACAAAAGAAAATAATGTGTGCATAAATACATTGGCTAGCCAGAGACTTGCCTGAACTTGAAAACCTGATGATGTCAATGACATTCAGTAGTATGCTTGCCAGTGGTGAAAACTGACAGTGCATATCCAGTCTAAAAATACAGCTTAGTTGAAAAACCTGTTATGAAAAATCAGAAACAACAGCAATAAAATGTTGACTGAATATTACAGACTCAGATGTTAGTATTTCACAGTCTTATGAGCTTTTCTTTCCCACTAGGCACCCTGCAGATGTGATTGAAGACGATCTCTTAATTTCTAATTTGTTTCCTCTCCAATTTTAATTGGAATAAAACACTGCAATCTTCTGCAGAAGAATAAATTGAAAGTATTTGTATATGGTCACAATTATTTGTTAGACATGTGTGTCCACTTATTAATTATGTGATTAAAAAAGAAAGGGAGGTTTCAGTGGCTAAAAAGAAACACTTTTCGTTAACTGAGCCTGTATTTTCTTAGATAAATAATGCCTATACTAGTTGGGGATTCTGTAACATTTCATATATTCAGACTATCACAGTTCATACTAAACACAATTTTACTAAATACATAGTTGTCTATATGCCAGCACGAATCCTTGGAGAAAAATTAATTGCTGAAAGTCATCAAGGATTTGAAGATCTGACTCAAATTAAGTAATAAACCACAACAAACTAAACAGAGGGCTAACTTTTCATAAGGAATATATGGCTATATTTTTCAAAAAAATCATGATTAAAATGCACTTTGCATTCATATCATATCAAATTAATGTCCTGAGCAAGAAGACATCTTATATATAAACAGCATAATGTTAGATTTATAAGCTAAGAGACTGTCAGCACATTTACATAACTGATCATGCAAGCTTGGGTTCCCAGTGACTATCTGCTAAGTTTTTTCCTTCAACACTGTGATGTGGAGAAAGTTAAACTGGCAGCAGACAACACAGTGGTTTTAGGGTAAAAGATTTGAAAAGTAACAGGATAAATATTTAGAGATGAGCATATAGGAGTTTTTTGGGTTTTTTTTCTTACATTAAAATTGCACTATATAATTTTAATTGTACTGATCACCTATATCAAACCACTGAAATAATATGTCGGTGGAGTAAAAATGCTTAATTTTAGTTTGGAAAATGGCTCATATATTAAAAAATATACTTTAAAAGATTTCACTACAATTGCAAAGCTCCAATTCAAGTGCCTTATCAGTTATTTCACATGAGCAAACTGGCATAACAGTATTTGTTTAACTCGTTTATGCTGCTTGTTTCTTAAGCTGGAAAGATGAGAATAGAACAGTAGGAAATACTCTTATTCACTTATTCACAAAACTCTTTCAGTTATTATTGCATTGAAATAGCAATAGCAATTGCCACCAAGGCTGCAATATCCAAATTTAAAATAATACTTATTGCAGATTGTGACGTTGTTTTTGCAAATCTAAATGTGTATTCAAATAAGAGGGGACTAAAATTGATCCTGTCATTCACAAAGTGCCACTGCAAAGTTTAAATCAAGATTTAGCACAAATTTTTGGCTTTCTGAGCCAGATGAACCCCTGTGAGCACACAAATTTGGTAGTGAACACAGTAGCTGACACACAATTTCTAAAATCACTGTTAAATACAAAAAGGAATAGTTGGAGGGAGCACATACAGAAAGAATAACATTTTCACACTTTGCCTCTGTTTTACATGCTAAATATAGTTAATTATTGCTGTAGGTTAGGGACTGGTGAAATTACAGAGGAGATATGGTAAATGGAAAAGACAAAATGAGAAGTATGTGGGTAATGAAGAGACAACAGTAAACCAAGGCAAGGGATGAGGCAGTGAAAAAACTCCCCTCCTACACACGACCTTCATCTTCTCTGGAAAGTAAGATGTACTACTTCTGATGTGCTATTATTTTTGCCAACAAGTATTATAAACTTTGTGTGTATATCAGCTCTTCAAGTGTGTCATATGTTGTCCTTTAACAGGGGCATGGGTCCTTAGCGGCTGTGGCCCATGCTTCTAATACTACATTTATCCTGCCCTGAAACGTTTTAACATAAGAGGACAAAGTTGTCATCATGTTCAACAAATAAGTAGCAAGTATTTAGACAATTTACCTAAACTTTGATGCATTTATAGCAGCTTTACTTTCTGATAATGTTAAACATGAGCTAAATATATAAAATTTCTATTGTGTATCTCCCTGAGGGACACAGACATAGGAGTTTCTAAATGAAACTCACAAAAAATATTCTTACCTGTTTTATATTTTGTGCCTACAAAATAATGTGCATCACAGAATTACTAACAAATCTGTAACTGGAATCTTCTAAAACTAAATACTGAAAAATAGGTCAAAAGACATAAACATAATTGCAGTTGTTTTCTCTCTAAATAGAATAATAACTACCTGCATTACGTAAGGGAATTATCCCCTTCCTGTTTAAGCATTGGCACCTCTTGCAATATGCTAAACCTTCACTGAGGGCCATCAATTTTTATCGCAATGCAATAGTGTAGATTTGCCTTTCATAACTGATTAGTTTAATTCATATAGACACCCTTCATTCATGCAGAGAGAAATGAGGAAAATGTGTATTTGAACCCATTTGTAGGTTTAATGGCAGATTATTGTGAATAAACACTGTTCATCAGTTCAGTTTTTTCGATTTCCTTAACTGGCAGGTGTTTAAAGAGCTGGAGCAGCAGCAGTGCTGAACGTGTGCTTTCTTAATTAATTATCTATGATTTAAAACTTTGCAGTCTATAATTAAGTAGTTTGAATCTATATGCTAATTTAAATTACTTGTATTTTTATATTTCCATTCTGAAAGGATGTGCTTATGTTTCAGACATCAACTAGGCAGCACACAATATGTTTTGAAAAACATTTTATTAAAAAACTAGAAATTCTAAGACATCGACATGTATCATACTGCATTTACTTCAGGGAGATGCCCCCAACAACCACATCAAGCCTTTTGCCCCATAGCACTGAGGAGGCAAGGAGGACCCTGATAATCATCTGCATGGGTCAAGGGCACTCATCCTATCTGACCCACAAGACAGAATGGTGAGCACTCTGTGGAGAGCCAAGACTGCAGCTCTGACTGGGAGGTCTGCACCATCCATCCCTGTGGTTACTGATGTCTCCACCCAGGTGGAGCTGCTGAAGGGAGAGGTTGTCATGCAGATCTTAGGCTGTGGAAGTGTCTAGACTGCTTGCATGTATCAGGGCGATGTGGCCTGAAATTTGAAGAACATTTGCTGTAAAATTAATTTCTCATATATCATCTCTGCTCTTTTTAATAATCTGTATTAGGTATTAGCTGACATAAAGCATTGAGTAAACAGCAGACCAGCACCCTGTGACTATTAAAACCACGTGCTTTCTCTCCTGAAAGATAATGATCATTGTCTTTTGGAGATAGTTCTGCCCTACAAGCAGAAAATACCTCAGCTCTTATGGTAGGATCTAGAACCTAAATGGATTTTTTAGGGCTAATTCATAAGGAAGAAACACCAAGTCCTCCATAAAACTTCTAAGCTCAGATTCTCATATCAAACTTCAACCATTTAACTGAGGTTGTACTCATATGCTGGGCATTGGTCAGTTGATTTTTGGAGATGGTTTCCTTCAGAACATGCTCCAGGGCTTACGTGGATCGAGTCACCCTATGAAGGTGCCAGTCTCTTTTCAGTGACTCTAAAAGAGCTTTTGGTTGCCTCACTGATGTTTCATGAATCTGAACCTTGGTTTTTTTAATGTAATTTAGTACTCTGCATAGCAGATTACCATCAAAAAGCTTAGAAACATGAAAACTAAGGCTGAATTATCTCCAACTTCTGCTTGAATTTTATTACACATATTAATATTGGATTAATATTAATATTAAATATTTATATTGAAATTTGCTTTGATCCCACAGAATTATGAAGCTGCAGGTTCCCCAACTTCTTTCTTGACAGATTGTTCACTGTTGGAGAGTACTCAGGCTAACAATTACTTTTTAAAAAAAAATATTTTCCACCAAACCTGATGTTTATTTTTTCACAGAAATGTTGAAAAGAAGGTTTAAATATTTCTGCTTTAACTCACATATATCAGCCAGATTATACAGAATTCTGTTGATTGCATCACATTTTACACAAAGGAAACATCTAAATATCATTCACTCTACAGGCAAGTTTAAAAGTTCACAGTCAAGGCAACTTGTACTTTGTGTTAACTATTGTGTATAGCTGTTAGCTTATCATTAAGAGATCCCATT
>NW_009970718.1:684917-697797 GCF_000747805.2 Chaetura pelagica | reverse complement strand
TTCCTGCTGCCTACACTTGAAATTAGTAGGAGTTTTATGTGAGCAAATGGAACACTATGGATTTTTCTCATTTCTTAAATGTTCACAGAAAGAAATGAAAAAGATTTGTTCTAGGTCTTAGCAACTAAATCCAAAATTAATTGTGTAAGTAAGTGAAGGGTTTTTTAATCCATGCTAAACAGTAGTACCTAGCAAGTTTAACAGAAATAAAAGTTTCTATTTTGTCTCCACAGTTAGCTAAACCTATTTGGATTTCCTTATGGCACAATTACAACACATTTTGTTTGAACACATTTGCTCTTTTTCTAACAGGATAAAAACTGAAAATCACTTTATCTACTTTTTTGCTATTAATAAGCTGTATTTGAAACAAAACCTCAGAAGGAGGCAGATGAAAGTTTTTAAAAAACACTGAAAACTTCTGATGGCATTTGCTAAAAATACTTAAATGCACAAGTAAATGCATTACTTTGACTGAAAGATAATAGAACTTTCTACCCCAAATCATTTTGGGATAAATGCAGAGAGTTATTTGGGCATCTAGCAGTCAGAACAAGTTCTTCATCGTATCATTTAGAGATAGTGAGTCTAATGCCTGTTGCATATTTATTTCTTACTCTTTTTCTCACATATACACATAGATGTGTCTTAATACTGTAGGCATCTGAAGCATGAAAAGGTGCATTCACAAAAGGTTTCAGGTTTTGCATTTGGGGAAGAACAACACGATGTCCCAGTATAGGTTGGGGGCTGACCTGCTGGAGAGTAGTGTAGGTGAAAGAGACCTGGGGGTCCTGGTAGACAGGAGGATGACCATGAGCCAGCAATGTGCCCTTGTGGCCAAGAAGGCCAATGGCATCCTGGGGTGCGTTAGAAAGGGTTTGGTTAATTGATCAAGAGAGGTTCTCCTCCCCCTCTATTCTGCATTGGTGAGGCCGCATCTGGAGTATTGTGTCCAGTTCTGGGCCCCTCAGTTCAAGAAGGACAGGGAACTGCTTGAAAGAGTCCAGCGCAGAGCTACAAAGATGATGAAGGGAGTGGAACATCTCCCTTATGAGGAAAGGCTGAGGGAGCTGGGTCTCTTTAGCTTGGAGGAGACTGAAGGGTGACCTCATCAATGTTTACAAATATGTAAGGGGTGAGTGTCAGGGAGATGGAGTTAGGCTTTTCTCAGTGATGACCTGTGATAGGACAAGGGGTAATGGGTGCAAATTGGAGCATAGGAGGTTCAAGGTGAATCTCCGAAAATTCTTTTTTACTGTGAGAGTGACAGAGCCCTGGAACAGGCTGCCCAGGGAGGTGGTGGAGTCTCCTTCACTGGAGACATTCAAAACCCACTTGCATGCATTCCTATGTGATGTACTCTAGGTGACCCTGCTCTGGCAGGGGGTTTGGACTAGATGATCTTTCGAGGTCCCTTCCAACCCCTAGGATTCTATGATTCTATGATTCAGGTGTCCCACTACCTCTTTAGTGACTTAACATCTTCAATCTGAATTCCCAGGCTCCCTATACAACAACCAAGGGAAGAAGAATTGACTAGGGAAGAATGAGATTTCCAAAGTGCACTGAACAAGGAAATCTCCAAATAGTCCAAAGGCAGGAAAGTGTGTCTCTAAGACTGCGTCAATCCTAGTAAGTTAAAATGCCTAGGAAGAGCCTCAGGCATAGCTTTGTCTCAGGAAAATTAGTACCAGGTGAAGCAACACTCAGAGATCAGGCATTTATAGGGTGTCCTGAATCTTGGTCTAGATGATCTGTGTCTTTGTACCACCTTTTTGTTGTCCTGTCAAAATATCTTGCCACTCTGAGATGTTGTTTAGTAAAGGTATCTCTTTTTTTTCCATCAAATTTGTCAGGCACAATTTGCCCTTGGTGAAGCCATGCTGATTGCCACCAGCTACCTCCACACTTTCCTTGTGTCTTAGCAGAGCCTTCATGAGGATCTGCTCCATGATCTTGCTGGGCACAGAGGTGAGACTGACTGGCCTGTAATTCTCTGGGTCTTCTTTTCTTTCCTTTTTGACAATGGGGGTTATGTTTTCACTTTTCCAGTTAGTGAGAACTTCTCCAGCCTGCCATGACTTTTCAAATATGATGGAAAGTGGCTTTACAACTTCATCCACCAGTTTCCTTGAGAGTTGTGAATGGATCTTGTCAGGTTCGACTGACTTGTGCGCTTTCAGGGTCTTTGGATGGTCTTGAACGTCTTCTTTTACAGTGGGTGGATCTTCCTTCTCTGTCTTTTCCTTCTGCAGCCTGGGTGGTGTGGCCAGAGCCCTTGTCAGCGAAGACTGAGGAAAAAAACTCATTGAGTACCTCAGCCTTCTCCATAACCTATATGACCACATCTCCCATTTCCTTCTGGAGAGGGCCCACATTTCTCCTAGTCCTATGTTTATCACTCATGTGTCTGTAGAGGCTTTTCTTGTTACCTCTGACATTCCTGGACAGATTTAATTCTATCTGGACTTTAGCTTTCCTAACGTGATCTCTGACTGCTTGGACAACTACTTTGTACTCCTGCCAGGCTACCTATCCTGCTTTCACACTGTTTAGATATCCTTTTTACATCTAAGTGTATCCAGGATCTCCCTCTTCATCCATGCAGGTCTCCCAGCATTCTTGTCTACCTTCCTCTTTGTTGGGACATGTTGCTCCTGGTCTTGAACAAGATGATTCTTGAATATTGACCAACTTTCTTGGGCTCTTCTCCCTTCCAGAGCTTTATACTGTGGTACCCTACCAAGCAGATCCCCAAAGAGGTCAGATTCTGCTCAAATGAAGTCCAGGGTAGTGAGCTTGCTGCACACCATCCTTGTCACCCTAAGGATCCTTAATTCCTCCATTTTGTGGTCACTTCAGCCAAGGCTGCCCTTAAGCTTCATGTTGTCTGGCAGCCTGTCCTTGTTGCTGAGAACAAGGTCCAGCATAGCACCTTTTCTCAATGATTCCTCTACTACTTGAAGAAAGAAATTGTTCTCAATAGTTTCCAGGAACCTCCTAGGTTGCTGGTGCCTTGCTGTGTTGTCCCTCCAACAGGGAGGGCTGCCTTACTCAGCTCTGTCGAATTACCTGATGCAATATGTTTTTCCTCTTCAGTCTGCAGAACTGTGAAATGGCTCTGCAGGGGCACCTCAGGCTTTGAGGGAGGTCTCTTCCTCTGCTGGTTTTCACCTCTGAAAGTTTCCATTCCTACTTTACATTATTTGCTTCCCTCCTTACTGTGTGTGATGCTAGGTTCACTGCAGTCTGGACCTGTATCCAGCTATCTCCTTTTTTGCCTCCCTGATGTTGCACAGCCTTTCACATTTTCCTGCAGCTCAGCCACCTGCTGTGGGAAGTCCACCTGGACACAACAATAAAAAGTTTTCTTTTTATAATTATTATAACTGTGTGAGAACATATTACCTTTATCACACGTTTTTCATGGAGAAGTACTTGAAAGATCATGGCATGTTTTTTTCATTGACAGTCTGTCACACTAGACCTCTGACAGGAAGAAAAAAAGTCTTGATAATTGCTGAAATAAAGATCAAGGGATTTTGTTTAAAGCCTAAAAGTGGTTTCCATCTTAGACATAATTTTTGGCAGTATTTGTGAGCTTCTCTGTTTCAAACTTCACCTTGCTTCTATTTTTAGACATACTGGTTCTTTCCCTTTGAAGACTTAATAACCTTCTTTTCACTGAAAATAAAGCCTTAAGAATCATCTGACCTCACTACTAGGTGTTAGGTAATGCTATTAGAGATTCCTCCAGGCATTTACAGAAATTAATTTCCCATTGTGGATATTCTTTGGAAAGGTTTGCATTTTATCTTGGTCACAAGTTAAAAGAGTCTATAGTTGAGAGCTCTGTGGCAAAAGACATTTCAACTTTCGTCTAACACTTTGTTCCTCACAGTTTTATGTATTTCCATGAATATTATTTCTATGTGCAATATCCACTGCTCTCCCCTCATCTTCCAAATCAGTCAT
The DNA here is from genome assembly GCF_000747805.2 of Chaetura pelagica. NCBI lineage: Eukaryota > Metazoa > Chordata > Aves > Apodiformes > Apodidae > Chaetura > Chaetura pelagica. The sequence goes on along the minus strand of NW_009970718.1, from coordinate 693,819 downwards.
TTCTTTGTAGTAGATTTTGCAGCTGGTGTCAGCTCTTCAGGCTAAGGAAAGCCTTGAGCCTGAGCTTTAATATTTTTGTAGGTGAATATACTAGCCATTCAGCAGCCATGTAGAAGATCACGTTTCTCTCAAGATATGTTTTAAAACAAAGCCAGGAAATGGTCCCATGCGATGGATTCCAGTAAGCAGCCCTTCCTGAAACTGGTGTAGCTACACAGAAGATTTGAAGTCTGGTTTCAATTTTGCTTCTGCCAGCTTAAGCACAATGATTAAGTATTCTCAGCCTGCCCCTGTTTTGAGTCTGGCACTCCAGTGCAGGAAACTTACTGTGCACCTTTTAGGGAATCTGGGTGGCAGAGGTGACAGAAATCTATTTTAGGGTCCAAGCATCCTAAATGTTAGGGCTTGATGTGTGAAATGCTTTTTCCTCCTTACAGAAAGGAAAGGAAAACATTTCCGTTTTCCAGATTTTTCAAACAGTTACTGTAGGCCAAGCATCCCACAGGCAGAAGCAGACAACACAGAAATAATTGCTCCTTTCTTAGCATAGTGGATAGCACAAGTTTAGAGAAGTTAAGGCTAAAAATTTCAGACTTTACTCAGCTGTTTGCTATTTACAGCCTGAGACTTTTCAGATGTTGCTGTTGAAGTGATCATTAAATGTTTGTATAAATAATGAGAATATTCAGTTACATTAGAAAGGTTGTAGGATAAGTAAGGGATTTAAACTTTTATGCCTCAGGGCATAATGCTAACATTAACTGCCTGGGACTGGAAAGTAATTTTCTTTATGGCAGGTTATTCCAAACTCTTCATTATAGGAAGTATAACTTACTGACCCCTTTCAGGAGCAGGTTACTGGACAAATGGACTATTTATCTGCACCCTTAAGGTATCTCATGTCAGATTCAGAATGACCCATATATAATGAGGGAAGAATGCAGGAGAACAAAGGAAATGTATTTATTTAATTACAGGCTCATCAAAAGCAGGTTAAAAAGTTAAGTACTGTAGCATGATCTTAGATCCTGAGACATCACAATCCTGCAAAAAAATCAGGACCATTTGTATGATTAATCCTTGTAATCAAATGGATAAAACTGTAGGGAGTACTAAAAATATGCTGTTATATGTTTCATTTATTAATTGGAAAATGTGTAAGAAAAAAATATCGGAGTGATACATTTTAGTTCCCAAAGGATGTAAAATCCAATTTTGACATTTAATAGAAGGATATGAGAAAAGGTTAGATGTTAAATAAAATGCTGAGACATTTGTGAGTGGGATGAGGAAGATAGTACATGATGTGGCAGGTTAATATAGTTCCAAGAAGCTACCACAAATTAAACAATTTTTAAAATTAAAGTTTTTGTCCCTGTATGATCAGGATAACCTGATATTCAGATACAGATCCTGAATTTTTTAAGTGCTCTACAACTCCAGGTTTTTAGACACTAAATCATCCAAAGGTGGGCCACTCATCCAATCACACTCTTAATAAATTCCAATCAAGAAGGTATTTGGATGGTGACACCATTTGAGTATTGGCTATATTTTCTATGTAATGTTCTCCTTAAAAGTCTCTTGAGGTGCTGTTACATAAACCAGCTTCTGGCTTATCTTTTATTTCACAAAAGAAAAATCTAACAAATAAACCCGCAGCATTCACTGGCATAACAGATAAGCCGGAAACTTCCACAATAGGCTACAATATTATTTCTTTTTAATTAAAAAACACTGGGAAAAATAGATTAAATTGAGTTTGTAGTTGTGGCACCAGATTTAATAATCTGTGCATTTACTTCAAACAAAGGAATTACTGAAAAGGAGTACAGGTGCAGGGATGAGGATTTCAGCTCTGTTATCTCTGGGGTTCCTGGTCTATCCCCTAAGCCATCGCTATGTGGTTTTCTTGCAGCCTTTGTCTTCTGGTTCTCTTCAAGAACTTTAATTTATTTCTGCACAAAAGCACGGCTTAGAAAATGCTGCTACATATTATTTGCACAAATCCAGTCTCTTTGGGTGAAATTGGATATTTACAGAAAAAGAGCATTTTCTACAGCATTTGCCATTAATAAGGCCTTATTACACTTTTGATGAGCTTATACTACCACAGGAAAATTTAGGTCTGAAGAGACTCATCTTTCCCTCTCACCACACAATGGTGAGGGCTAAGCTGTCTACTTGGAATTTTGCTTTTCAGAGATCTTTTTTCTTTCATTTAGATTGCAACACAAATGTTTCATTCGTGCATTAATTGTGCAAGACAATGAATGACAGTGGATGACAGGCAGTCTTACCATTAAAAAGGTAGACTATGATCTAGGAAATCCAGGATTTCTTCCAAAAATATCATGATTACATTATATGACCTCAGACATGATGCTTAACAGACCATGATAAGAAGAACAGACCATGTTGGTATGGGGAGGAAGAAAGTAACTATTTTCTTGATCATAAAAGTAATGATAGCAAAATAGTCTAAAGAGAGAAGATTATTTCCTATTATAGAAAAATAGCAGAGGATCACTGAAGTGACACAAGGGCAAGCAGGTTCATCAGCTGCTAGACTCCTGAGTAATAAGCCTGCAGAATGATGCCTCTGAGAGCTATTTTACTTGTACATACAAGTGATGGAAGTGTTCAGAGCTCTGCCTGATTTTAGTGCAGTAGTCAAATCTAAAGGAATGAATAAGATTTGTGAAACCCAAAATTCTGCATAGCAAGAGGTTGTACCTGTCATTACTTGCCTTTACTATGTTTCTTTGAGTTTGTATGTCTCAGACGTGATCTCTGATGTCTGGTAAGTATGTTATTTCATTAGTATTAATACTGGAGGAGCCAGGCAGCACAAACTGTATATGGAAGTGCAATACAGTGTCTTGGCTTTATCTTCTCTTCCTTGTATGGTTCTGCATCGAATTATCCATTTTGTAATGGCTTCAGACCTGAACACCTAGTGCTTTGTGTATGATGTGACAGATTGCTAGTGTTTATGTTGCATCATCTAGGTATGTTATGGTAGAAGAAAGAAAGTTCAACACATCTGGTACAGTGTTTTGTTGTCACAGGAAATCCTAAGCACCTAATTAAGGGTACTTATATGCATTATATGATCATTCATGCACCAGCTTTCCACTTTCTCACTTGGCATTTTGGTTTCCTGTATGAGGTGGGGATACTTAGACATAGCTGAGGCACATAGCTTTGCTCTGTTACTATCTCAGATGCAGCTGCTCAGGTCTGCTAAGAGCACCAATTCCTGATCAGCTCACAACACCTCTCCTTGCTGGCCAAGTGCAGTCTGGAATCCATCCAAGACAATTCTGCATCTTGGTCCATAGAAAAGGTATTTTGTGACTCCTCATAAAAAAAAGTTTTTATATCTCATAATCCTTGCATTTTCTGATGTCCTACTTATCATGTGTGCTCATTCTTATTTTACTCCCATGTAACCAATGGCCTATTGCATTGCAGATGTGAGTAAGCACCAAAACACCAGGTCATTGGTTAAAGAGGAAGATGCTGACTTAGAAAGCTAATCATGATGGCCTCAATCCATGAGAATTTTGCTACTGGTTTCATTACTGTCAGAACAGGTTTATCACAATGTGTTTTATATCTGAAGGTTGAAAATCAAATATATTATTATCTCAGTAAAATAGTAAGACCTTTAAATATGTGGTCAAGTGTTATCACTGCTGCTTGGTCCTTTCTGCTTTGGCAAGATGGGTTTGCTCTTCATGCTCTGGGTGCTGAATGATCTGTTGTGTTATCTTACTCAAATGCTAATGATTTCATTGAGCTATTTCCATTCACTAAACTATGTGATGATGTAAAATGTCATGCATATTAATCTTCTTCTTCTCATTAAAGTCCATTTCTAGTGATTTTCCTGTGTGCAGCACTCTGGGATATATGCATCAGGGATATGTGGGGAAGGCCTGAGTGACAGTGACTGGGGTGGACCAGGGATGGGAGGCCCACATGTCTGTGGTGCCAGTATGGGGTGCAATGAGGAGGCTTGTCAGTGAATGACACTGGCCAGCACCAAGCTAGACTACCCAGCAAGTGGGGTGTGTGGCCTGGAGGGTGGAGGATGTCCCTAGAGGGACACCTCACCCAAACAAACTGCATTAGTTTTAACTAAGATGAGTTCAGAAACCTATGAAACAGCTTTTTGGAACAAAGAATGTTCACGCCACACGACAGTAAAGTGTTCAGAGAGTCTACAGAGCTGGAGAACTTAAGAAGATTAGACATGTTATAGAGGGTTTTCATGGTAATTGAACCTATCACCTTGCTGATACAGAGATGTGTGTCTTCAAAGAGCTACAGACTTATTTTCATCTTCTCTGAAGTTCTGATACTTGCATGATTTTAGCTGAAATGTTTGAAGATCTTTCATGTGATTTGTTCAATTTTTAAGTACTATCTTATCTGAAACAAAATTTAATAAATACGAAAATAAGCTGGCTCATATTATAGTATGCAGCTGAAAATGCATACTTTTGCAACTTCTTTTCATGTATAACGTGTGCAGAAATTTTATTGCATATTCACAGTGCTCTTATAATATCAATTATATATTTATAGTATTAATTGTATAATATTTATAATCAATTATATATTTTCAAAGAAATGTGGCAATCAATACTAACAATTATTTACTATAATTGAGAAATAAATGACACATCGCCTTCAGACACTGCAATATAGTTTTTCTATTTTGAATATCTGCTTCAGCAAGATTACAAAGAATGTTTTCATCAAATACTCCTGAAAAATTAAATATTAGTAACAAGTACTGAGTTTAATAATAAGTACGAGCTGCATTAAAAGAGAAAAAACACATTAGCTTTTAAAAAAAAATCTATGACACATATTAATGACTTTTCAGCTACAAAAGTACAGAATCTTTAGCATTGGAAATTGTAGGACAATCCAAAGCTATTATGTGTTAATTTTCTTTTCATATGCAATCAATGAGAATAATAGAAGATCTGTTCAGTTATTACAGAAACAAGCTGAATGTAAAAGATTAAAATATTTTATTGAAGGTGGTAATAATTTCTTATCCAGAGAAGCACAGGTATAGACATAAACAGTCAAACATTTTACTGCTCCCAGAAAAAAAACAACAAACCACATTCAAACTTGCTACAACTAATTATTTCAAACCAAAATAATACAATATGAACTATTGTTTAGGATTTTAAAAAACCACCAAACAACAAAACAAACAAGAAAACCTAGAAATACCTTTACAGTTAAGGTGGCATTTTTAAATGAAGATGCCACATGTATTTGCTGATACGGTACGTGACATTATGGGACACTTGGCAAAGCTCTTACAGGTTGTGGTAAACCACTGCAACTCTTCAAGTTTAAACTTCAGTATTTTTCCATTTAGATCCAATATCTAGATCACTCCTGCTCTCTCTGGAGCGGTTTGCGTTCTGGAGGTAGCACTGGATGTAACTTCTGCCAGCGTTGTGGAGGCCAGAGGATATGAGTAGCTCGAGCATGGAGAAGTCCAAGAGAAACCTGTAGCAACAATATAAACCAGAGAGATTATTAAATATTGCAAATAAAGTAAAAATACAAAGCATGTGATGATTTTTTTTTGAGTGATGAGAGAATATACGACAGGGAACTTTGCATGAAAAAGCAGCGTCTCGTGCACATAATGAGAGGAAAAGAAAAACTGCTTCAGTGACAAATTACCTTTTTTTGAGAAAAAATTTAATGGAACTCAAAACAGGTTGCAGAAATGCACTGTATGTAACAAACATGAACTACGGATGTTTTCTCAGGTCCAACAAAAACAGCTGGACAAAACAGGTGAGGCATTCTATAATCCACCAAAATCTGTTGGTGATTATTCTCAGTACAGCAGAACAGGGTTCAAGCATCTATTCTGAATAAGTGAAACAGAACCCATGTCTCAGATTTGAGCTATGTAGACTAACCACAACAGGACAGGGGCTTTTCTAAAATATGCTGTGCTTTGTGTTTATCACTGTCCATTAAAATTCCATTTTGTCTCCAACCAAAAAATGGAAATTACTGTGAATCACAAATATTTCCCTGAGGTAAAAATGTATTTCTTATAGAATTATTTGAAGCACACCCCCAGACCAAATATTTTTTAAGTTCTAAGATTACTTATGCTTCTTTCTTGTGTTTTTTAAATTCTTTATCACCTTATTATTTATTATTGCTTTATGTCAATAACTTTACTTTTTCTGCTTCAATAAATCAATATAAAAGTCAATACTGATAGTGCATACAAATTAATCACTTATAGGTGGGATAGTTCAGAAAACTGAATTGCTTAGAAAACCTTAACAAAATTACAAAAAAGGTTCATTTCACATACAGTATGAAATGGCTTGACAGGCCGTACTAAAATTTGAAATGAAGTAATTTGGTATGGAGTTGATCTCACTTAACTTGAAAAGCCCACAGGACAGGCTTAAAATTAAATTATTTGTTTATTCTTCTTCTGGACACAATAGTGAGCAGTTGTGGGAAACATTAGTTAACTTCCCACCAAGTATAAAGTGTCCAGTGCTAATAGCAAATTTGTAAACAGTACAAAACATGGTCAGAAATACAGGAATCTCTATATGTGAAGAGATGAAATAACTAAGACTATAAAGAATAAACAGACAATAGGGTCAGAAGTCTATACAATTACAAATGGCATGCATAAAGAATGAATAAGCTTTATTTGCTTATTTTGTCATAATTTCTTATAACTAAGACTAAAACATCAGAAGACAACATCTTAAAGAATTCTTAAAGCCAAGAAAAAGGAAATGCTTCTTCACAGTGTGCATGATTACATCATACTTGCATACTTATACATGATACTTAAGACACCAGAAAAGAATAACGAACTGGCACAGAAAATAAATAGAAGCAAAATTCATCACACATAATTGAATATAAACAAAGTAGCAGTGTGGTCTCTAAAATCCACATTAGGAAACACCCAGTGCTTGCTTTATTATGCTCTAATGGTCTGGTACTGGCTGTCCTCAGAGGCAGGAGTTAAACGGATTTCTGATTTGAACCCATACATTCCTCCTCCTTAATTTTTTATGTAAACTCAGTTCTTCAGTTCCATTTAATTTCTCATCACAAAAAAAAAAAAAAAAGGTTAAAAAAAAAATAATCAGTAAGCAGGTAATACAGCATTTTATGCAAATAGACACCAAATAGGCCTCTAGGAATATCTTCTGCTAATTTTCTTGATTTAATTTCATAGGATTAATGTATATTCACCAATCTCTCTCTACCACATAATCAAATCAGTGAATCTGAAGTGGTCTATATCTAATTCCACATTCTGTAGCTTGATGAAGCAGGTGCTGAATTACTTGAATGCAATTTGGTTACTTAATAACCCACAATATCTAAAAGAATCTGAAGTAGACCACTGAAATTACAGCCTAGCATAATATTTCACTTGCATGATCCCTTGCCGGGATCACTTTTTTCCCCAGCTCCATCTTAACTTTTTTCCTTCATTTAAGCAAAGGACAGGCTGCTAAGTGGTAACTCCTTTTTGATGGAATTTAACTACATTTTTTTAAGTCTTGACATACTTCTGTGTAGTTTGTTGGATATTTATGAAATTCACAGTATCAATTATCGATAAAGTGGTCTCCAAATATAATATTAACACATGGATTTGTTCCCTCTGTGTACAGTGTGATGGCATCCCCATTACAGCTGGTGCCAAAATATAAAACCACAGCAAACCCCACCACTGCATATATAATGTGACAGCATTAGTACAGAGAAAAATGTTAGACTACTCTTCTCAAACACAAATAACGTCTCATTTTGAAAGTTCTCTGTTTTTCTCAGTGCATTGCTTGTTACTGATGCCAGTAGGAGGTCTGCACAGGCTGAGAATATAATAAATTAATCAAAACGTGTTTGAAGCTGAGGCTGGGAGTAATTTTGCCCAGAGGATTACTTCTACTGATCACTACCTGACTTGAAACTAATAAAGAAATATCCTTCCTATAAACGTGATTTACAGGACAACATGACTAGTGTTAAAAAGGAAAAACGGGTATTGTTGGGCTATAGAAGTCTTTACTGAACCACAAATGACACTGATGCTATAGGGCTTCTTTTACTATAACTCAAAGGCTCACTTAAAAGCACCTTTGTGTTTGACTTCTGCAAACAACCTTACTAACTTTTGTCCATTGCCTATTATTATTCTGTAGCTACTACAGCAGCCATGAATTTCACTCAGGAAGAACAGAATTGTTCGCAGATAACAACCTGTCCTTGTTAATGGGTTTACCCTCATCAAGGTTAGATACGGATAAAGGGAGAACTTGGGAGGTGACATATTTTGTTGCAAGAGTGAAATACTGAAACAATATATTAAAAAAGAGATTAATCAGTTCCCTTAAAGACTTTATTTACTCTCTTTATGTAAGAAAATCAGCTTAGCCCCTTGAAACACTGTCTTAACTATAAGAAAAGTCAGTGCTTTACAGGCACAATTTTTTTGAGGAACATACTACATTGTAATAATACTAGCATTTCAAAAAGTTGATTTTTATTTCTGCATTATTTATTACTCTTGATGTGGCAACAACAGACTCTATGTTGAACTGATTTCATATTATTCTCCCTAACCTGAGGCACTAATTCTTTTTTTAAAAAAAATAAATAAATTGAATATTTAATTGAAAAACTGAAAAGTCATTTTGTTAACACAGCAATTTTATCTGCAAAATAAATTTTGAATGAATAATACTGTTTTGACACTGTTACTGTGATAAAAGCATATTTCCTCAGAGTCTGCTTGTTGTTAGTATGTTAGCTGTGTGAAGACTGATTAGTTTTGGCACTGCATTAGGGAAAG
>NW_009970718.1:631926-684767 GCF_000747805.2 Chaetura pelagica | reverse complement strand
GGGAAAGATAAGCCTAAGATTGATAGTGCTATCTGCAGTGGTATTTACAACTATCTTGCTTGTTCTGTCCTGTCAGGTTGGGATAAATGCACCTTTAGTAATTTAGAGACTTACATTACTATCACTTCTTACAGTTCTAAAATACATAATTTTAAAATACTCATTCGTTTACGGACTGCACTCTCCACTTTTTGTCTGTTTTCTGTTTGACATCTTCACTATTTCTTACCATGATGCATTTTCTAAAATTCACAGTGGTAAGAGAAGCTTTCAGACTGTGCAAGAATTCTGTTTAGATGTAGCAGGCAGTGGCACACACCAAAATTTCTTCAGAAATCCAGTTTGGATTTCAAGAAAAGGAAAGTTCCAGAAAAAGGTGTGACCCCAACAAGGCTATTCTCCATTTTCTCAGGATATGTAAAGGGCACCCTACCTAATAAAATCAGGTATTACTGCTCCTTGTTGTTGGTTGACTTTACGTTATGTGCATTCCGCAAAGATTCCTCTTTGCTAGAGAATTTGTCTCTAGCTTGAACAGCCACGATTTCAAATCCCGTAAGAACAATAAAACAGGAACGTACAACACCACTGAATATAACTAGTCCATTTGCTATTTAGACATAATAAGGTTAAAAATAATATTAAAAAAAAAAAACAATAAAGAAAAAAAAATATGTTTCTTTAGCTACTATTGTAGTCCTATAAGCCAGTATTGCTATTGCTTGTAACAAGCTGTAGACCTTGTACCAGCTCTGCAAGGCCTCAAGATTAATTTCTCAGGCTTTGTCTGTACTTCCCTAGACTGCCTGGGGTTTGGATTTAGCTTGTTTTGCTGCAACTATTTTTCTGATGCTCAGGTGACTATTGTCTAAGTTGTTACAATTTTGCTTATAATGCTTATATTTGTTTATATTTGCATAATTTTGTAGTATAGTCAAAATGTTTATATCTACAGTAAAAATTATTAGTGTTGAATGAAATATTTATGACTTTAACATAAAAATGGGCTTTATAAGACTAGAGAAACGGAATAATAAACACTGCAGGCCTATAAGCAACTTAGCAATGGTTAGAAAGAAAACTCCGGGGAATTGGACAAAAAGGTTGTAAGGGTAGCAAAAAATTTTTTTTAAAACAAAGGGAGAATAAGATACGTACAGACATATATGAAACAAAATATATAATAAATACAGATAAAAAATTATTTTGCCAATCAATAAAGAACAAATAAAAAAATAAATTAAAAAAAACACATTAGAAAAAGTATTAAATTAGCCCCAAGTGAAACTGAGAATGAGGAAGAGGAAGCTATCACAGTCCTCCTGGTGAAGAAATCAGGATGACAACAACTCAAGAAACCACCTTTTTCCTTTCTTTTTGGGGAGGATGGGTGCTGCCAACCTTATGACCTAAAGGGGCAGCATGAACACAGAAAATGACAGATACTTGAAAGTATTTGTGTGACATTTGCAAACCACAGTTTTACTGAGACTTGTGCGTTAATTTGATAATTAAATCTGTGAATGGTAATAACATTGTAATTGGACTAACCATATCTAGAGTTTAAGTAAAATACATGAAAGTCTTATGATTTTAATGAAACTAACCATGAAGTCTGTGGCTTTCTACATCAGGTGAGTTCACCTCTTTAATCATAACAAAGTTTTAACTGTAATATTACATTACAACTGGTTTTCTAAGTGAGACTACATAAACTCTCGTTAAATGGTGCAAAATACAGAAAAAAAAAATTTTTCCTCACTCACCATTTCTTTTATTTTTACTAAATGAAAGTGGTGATTTTGATGACTCTTCATACACATATTTTGGTTTCTCTGTTCTACTTCCAAAAAACCCCAAACATTCAAAATCAGAAAAAAAAATATTAAATAGACTATGTAAATAATTTTTTTCCCTTACAAGGTATTTTAATTTGAGGGGATTATTATTTCAATAACAATATTACAATTACATTAAAAATTTACATACTTGTGACAGAAGGCCCTGTAAAATTCAAACTACAAAGTATAAATAACGTAAGAAACCTGGAACTATCTAGATCAGTCACAGAAGATAAAAATAAGCTGAGGTAATAAGAATATGACAATAAAGCACAGCAGAAATCCTTAACATTGGATCAAGACAACAACCTGCTCTGATGATGTACTTGAATAAGTACTTGCATATGTCTTGTGAAGAAGAAATACTAAAAAATAGTATCTGAAAAATAAAATTTCATCATGTTTAAACCTAGAAAAATTATAATGTATTTTGTCTCCTAGTTGAATTAATATATTTTTAAATTGTGCAAATCTCTAAAATACACATTAGGTGAAAAATTTTCTAATATGGAGAAATCCTGGGTGATTTATAGATGGTACCATTTGAGCAGATATAGCTTTTATTACTTTTTCCAGATCTAGTAGCTCATAGCCCTGCTACTTATATCCTATTAGCCAGTTAGCTGTAGTTTGAGTATACTGAAATCCTGGAATACTGAGATTAACAAATTTAAGTGGAGCTTGAAAATTGTGTGTAAAGGAACCATGCTAATGAGAATGGAGAGTAAAAAAATTCTAGAATATTTCAGCCTCAAAGAAAACCTCAGGATAGAAACAGGAAACTGTGCAGTGTTTTAGCTATAAAACTAACAAAAATATATACTCTGGGATAGTTATCTGTGTCAAATTAGATTGCTTGTCTTTAAGACACTTGTTGCACTGGGTTTTGATATTAGATTGTAGGTTTAAAATGGTGTCACAGAGAATTCTTCCAGTAAATTAGTCTCTTCAAAAAATCCATATTTTAATAGAAAGTAAACATGATTGTATTACATTTCATTTTCTGTACATGGTTGAACTTTGAAACAACTACAATGAAGTGCAGTAGCAGGAAAAAGGCTCAATAAAAATAAAATCCAGTGGATTACAGTAAAATCCCAGAAAACCTCCTATTCTAGTTGAAGTACCTGCGATAATGAACAATGGCAGAAGAAACAAATATCCTTATCCTCCTTATTTTATGAATGTAAAGAATAACACAAAGATGAAAATCAATAGTTTGTTTTGTAAATAAAACCTTACCACAACAGATGTTCTTTAATTTAAATGAGCTCACTGAAGATTGGCATAACTAGTTACAAACTAGCTCATTAATACAAAAAAAGTGACATTCCTTTCAACTACACAGCAAAATACTAGTGTCTTTATTATTCTTTCCTTTAGTCATTGAACAAATCAGACCTAACAGTGCCATACAGATCTAGTGATAAAGAAAAGAATGCAGCCTGTTACAGTTTCATTAGTCTGATATCTGAAGCAGCAGCTCCAGCTACAGATAAAACATTCCATATGAGTTTTCTTTCACAGTGCTACTGTATAATCAGTAAAGGTCCTTATTAAAGTTCTCAAATTCACAAGTGTTTGTTTAGAAAGAAAACATTATTAAAAAATCCCGAAAATATATAAATTACAATTATTTTATTTTAAGAAAGTTTTAAACAGTGAAAACATACTCAAAAAGGTATGCACATATGCTACACAAATATGTGCAGACATAAGGACAAAATGGGATGTAAGAGAGAGAAATATATTTCAAATGCACTAGATTATTCCCAAAATGAATAAACTTTAATGTTAGCAGAAGGTAACTGTCTGAAATTAGTGTAACAATTCTGAGTGATCCAATGCAAAATTGTTTTGCAATTTACACTATTCATATCAGAAGAGCTGAGCACAATCACTTCATTGTAACAAAACCTCAGGTTATTTATTGAGCTGAAAATATGGCATGTACTAAATATCAAAATAACTGGGTTGCATTCTCATTTATTCTATCATGTCTATGTGCCTATGTTAAATCTGAAGCTACAAAAGATGAAAAGGAAGGAAATGGTCACTGAAATGAAAATATATTTCAACTCTTGTATATATGAGGTTTTTTACAGTTAAGTGTGCAGACAGAGATTAGTTAACATTGAATTATAACTTACATTCATAAAAGTAGTGCAGATTTAAAGGAATTAAGTATAAAGTAGTGAATTTTTTATGCAATTCATGAAGAAATCAGCTGTCAATGTTGACTAAATTAAACACAGTAACAGGTTTGGTACAAGAACTCTATGAACTAAATCCTGTCTGAATGCATTATATTGGAATTGTCAAGGATGCATCATTGAAAGGGATGCTGTGGTTAATTAACTTCTTCATTGCTTCCCAGTTCCTTCTTCTGTGTTTTCTCAAGACACCTTTTTAAAATGGAGGTTAGCATATAACACAGCGATACTACTCTTTTATCTTCAGTAAGTTTAGCATTCTTAGAATTTATTCTTTCTTGCTCATGATTAACAGAACCATTATGCTAAAAAGGTTTAGAAAAAGATTTACAAAACAATATATTCTTTCTAGTAATAAAAATGGTGTAAGAATTTGCTTAGTTCACAGTATGATGCTGCATATACATAAATATAGTTTAATACTTAAAAGCTTTTTAATATTTCACAGGGTGTTGCATAAGATTCCTAGCCTAAATAGAATTGTCAGTAAGTCATGTAACTCAACAGAAGAACAAAATGTACTAATAGCTTTCATGAAAGAGTCCTGCATTAAAAAGCAGTAATATATTTGCAATTTGGTATTTTAAGAATTGATAAATCAAATGGCAGGAAACAATTATTAAAACACATTTATTATCTTCACCTAGAAAGCATTAGCTTTGTCCCAAGTCTATGCATATTAATTATTCAGGAAAACATAAAAGCCTTCAATGTCAATTCCTGTTCAGCAACATATTGTATCAGAGCCAACAGTCAGAAGAATGTCAGGCTTAGTGACATTTTTCAGCTTACTACACTGATATTGATTATGTGCATTGTCTTTCTTGATTGAATACTTAGGACACTATGCAGAAGGTTGTACATTACCAATTATGTTGATTTCCAGTTTTGTTCTGTTGCATGTAATTAATTTAATTTTGTTACAAAACTTTGGCAAAGGCAACAGTAGAGTGCAATGAGAAGAAGGGGTCACAGAGTGGCTCCGAGAGCGCAGACTCTACCCAGGGACTGTGCCCATCCTCCTACCAACCTGTTCCTCCACAAACCCAACTAATCACTGCAGGCTGGTGCTCAGGCAGGTGGAACCACGCTCTCTGCTCCATCAATTATTCTCTGTGGTGCTCTGAGCTTCCAGAACAGCAAGACAGAGGCATCCTGGCACTGCTCTGGCCATGGAGATTTACTGTGGAGCTCTCTCTGTACAACACAGGAGAGAGCTCTGGCATATTCCTGCTCTGCTTCCACCCCACACTCGCAGATAAATCAGGCCTTAATGATAAGTGGTTAGTATTGAAAAGCTGAACAAACATGCTAAGACCAGGTCAAATTCCACTAAATTTGCAGAAGTATGACTGTGCCAGGGATCATATGCATGCAAGCTGGGAGAGATGATATTTCAGACTCATTCTGGATAAATAAAAATAAAGGAAGGAGTACAACTCTCAGACAGGAACAAGAGGCTTCAGTTTCTAACTCAAATTCTTCAAGACAAGGGATGTGAAAAAAACACACACCAGTTACCTCTTGCATTTCATTTATAGTCTTCATACTCTCTTCAAAAACTCAGAAAAGTACCTGATCTTCTAGATCAAAAATGAGTGCTGTTTATGAACTTAGAGATGTGCTGACACTAAGGGACATAATGGAGAAAATCCCCATCCTGCTGTTGCCTCATTAGCTCTGTTAGGAGCAGCTCCAGCCCAAATGGCTCCATCAGTGAGCACTGTGATGGGACAGCACCGGGAGCAGTAGACTCCACGCATCTGGGTAAGTTCATTATCCTAAATTTTACTTGGCAGATAGCTGGCAGTCAGTCAAGATAATTTTAGAATAATTATTGAATGCTGAGGTCAGATTTAAGGAAAAAAAAAGAAAAAAAAAAAAGAGATAACCAGGAAAGTTCAGGGAATAGGTGAGAAAATACCTCTTAATTAAAACAAAATGATACAACACCTTATGACATTACATTATGACATTACAACTGTTACTGGGCAAAGCAAGTCTTTTGTAAAGCTAGGAGAACAGTTCATAAGTTTTCAGTGACAATAGCTTGTATGTTTAGCAAATAGATGTTAGCCTACTCACAGCTTCTCCACTTTTTATCACACATTTCAATAGATTTAGTCTGATACAAATGAGGTTGTTGCAATACTGTTAACAACATATTTCTTATTTTCTCTTGCTTTAAAAAGACAATGGTTCAATAGACTATTCCACTTAACTAAGTATTTCAAAAAATCCTGCTGTGAGGATTGCTTCTTCTATTTTTCTTCTAAAATGGTACTCAGAAACAGTTTGACTTACAGAAAACATGCTGTTGGCAATATGAGGTATAAAAAACAATGGGGAGTAAATATTCAGTGAGCAACTAGGATATCAAAATGTCATTAAACAGATGCATGATATGTTATTAAAACTATTAAAGACTTTTTAATAGAGGTCTTTGTGTGAGGATGACTAGAGCTCATCTAAAGTAATAAATTTCATCAAGATAATTGTGTATATGTAATTTCCCCAAGTTGATTCACCAGAAAAAAGCCAACATGAATATTTTAAATAAATACAAAGATTTTTCTCCCCCTTATAGCTATAATAATACCTGGGAATTCAAGAATGCTTAAATACTTTCTCTTTTGTCATTATCAGTTTTGTTACATATTTTTGTATGGAGAAGAAATTAAATGTACTAAACATAGCTTTTACTTTATAAGGAAAATATTATCTCTAAATCATTCCTTTTTTTCCACTAGTCAATAGTACTATTATTTAGCATTCTGTGTTTTTATGATACTGTGACATTTGTCAAAATACAAGGCTTCTTGGTATAATTAAAATAATATAGCTTCATAACAGAAATAAGTATTAAATAACAGATACTAGATAATTATTAATATAATTTCCACATCCTACATAACTAATCCTCTTGATATTAACTTTTTTTTCTCTTTAGTTCACTCCTGATCATCTTAAGATAATGGAGTAACAGGTTCTGCTGATAGGAAAAGCTTCACAAAAGTAAATCAGAAGTATAAGATTTAATATCTTTAATCAAAAGCTGTTGCAGTTCTTCTATGCAACCCTGAGTCTACAATGATTGTACTTCTCACATTTGAGATTATTAATTCTCCACAGAAAACTGTTTCAGTGAGGAAGCATACATACTTATGGAGAAGAATTTGACGGAGAAGTGACTATGATGGAACAAGTCAGCAGGCTTGGTAGCCCAGGTGGACTGATCCAGAGGAGGGGCAGGGCACCAGCAGTCAGGGTGATGAAGCTCTCTTTCTTCATGCTAATATCAGAAATCCCAGGAAGGACAGGAGGAGCTCACATGTGAGCTTCTTGATGATGTCAGGAAGGTTAGAGGTTCAGTTAATTGGCCTAAACAGAGGCACCTTCTGCCATTTGAGAAGCCACAAGAAACTTCTACTTGCCATTGTGCCTCCTTACTCAGAAGAGCACAGGCTTCCTCAATTTCCTGAGCTATATGTTCCAAAGGCAAATAAATGTCTCTGATCCTCTAGGACACAGGAAAAACACTTTGTAGACAGCCATTTCTCCCATTGCTCTCTTAAATACCTTTGTTACTCTTCTTGGCATATACTCACCTTTTTTTCTTGGTTTTCCCCTTGCTTCCTAACCTTCCTTACTGTCTCCTGACACAATAAACAAACTGCATCCTTTCAAAACAAAAGTTTACCTTCTTCATTAGCCAAATACAGTAACCAGATTTAATTCACTCTTTTACAATCAAGAACTATATTTATCTCAAGGAAATATTAAGACTTGCTCTAAAGCTGTACTGCATGAGCATGAAAGTAGTGGAAGACTAATGACTTCAGTTGCCTGCATATTTAATGAAATATTATCTCACAGTTGTAATCAAGCCAGAGTTCAGCAAAGCTGTGATGAACTTTAAATATTCATTTAAAACACTTGAGCACATTATTAAAATGGAGTAAAATAAAACAAAATTAATACAATTCCAAGTGAGTTGATGATCCAGATTTATTAACTCTTTAGATTACTCAATTTTTCAGTTTATATGTAGCTACTAGGCTATTTTAGCAAGATATAACTGCATGTGAATCTGAGATCATCAGTATAGGAAAAGGATTAACTCATTTAGGATCCAAAAAATTTAAATGTTAAAATTTAACACCACTAAAAGTAATTAATTACATGGAGCTTCTTCACTTCCTGTAAGAAAATCAACAGAATTAAAATTCCTATTAAGTGCTTTCATTTATAACACAATCTCCTTGAAAATATGCTGCAAATCCAACATTTGTATTATACCTCAGTGTTTCAGGGAACAGAAAACACATTTTTGGTCAGCAGTAGACTGTACATCCACTACCATTGCTACAATGCCTCGAGATCCAAGTATTGTCTCGGAAATGAGCTGAGGAGACAGCAGCAGTGAAATGTGCAGACAGCACAATCTGATACATTTTCATCAGTCTGCTCTGGAAAAAATATAGTTCTATGTTTTTAGTAAGTTGTCTGCTTCAGGATCACAGCACTAAAAGCAGATGAAAAAAGTGATCCACATTTTAATGAGACTATTATGAATAGTTCAAATTCTATCTTGCTCTAGAGTACTAAATTTTTGTCAGCTATAGGTAAAGGTGATGGAAAAGATGTAAAGGCTTTGCAAAGGAGATCTGGCATTTTTCATGTAGCATCTTTCTTTTTTCACCATTGCACAGCTTAAACAACCCAGTTTGAGCTTGGTGAGAACCCTACATTCTTGCTTCCAAAATATTTTATTTTCTTGTTCAATGGGTCTAATGCTTATTATTCTTAAACAGATAGACAGACAACAAGCCTGCAAAAGAAAGGCCTCCATGCTTTATTTCAAATTTCCTGCAGTGACCTAAATTTTAGTGCTCTCTTCAATCCCATGCAGCCAGATATGAATCTGAAGCTGCCTTGTCCTAAGAAATATCATCATCTAGTAGCATTCACCATTTGAAGAGCGAAACAATCTCAAATTAGAGGTTGCCACACTGCATGTTTGCAGACATGAGGATGGGTTTTAACCATGAGTCAAATACAAATAATGAGTCAAAATCATGATACTCTAAATGCAGTAAGGAAGAAGATGAAAGTTAGCATCTAATATGGGAAAGTGTGGTTCAAAATCAGAGCCTCAAAATAGTGTTTTTTTTTTGGGAGGGGGAGAAAAAGAAAAAAAAAAAAGGAAATAATTTACAAAAAAAAAAAGAAAAGAAAAAGAAGAGAACTTTGGATGCTATTTTAGAGTTGTAAACAACCTACATCTTGAAACTAGAAGAAAGAACTCCCCAGACTTCAGTAATTATATAAATTTAGTGAGCATTAGCTGCAACTGGAAAACATTATCAACTAGTACTAATAAATTCAGTAAGAGAGAAAGAGTTTCAGACTTACATTGAGCAAGAATAACCTTTAGCATCCATTGCAACAGCAGAATCCAATGCAGTATCTGCTATGTTCTACAACAAGGCACAACTCCCTGAAACCTCAGTATACTTTACATCCCCTTTATTCATAGTCTTTGCCAGTTCTCTGCAGAAATTAACTCACAGCTATTGCAAAGCTTTCTAGTATACATTTGTGTAAATAACTTTTTTATGCACAGATCATATCTGAATAGGATCCTGATTCCTTTCTTCCTGGTAAGTCTGGCTACAACTCCTTAGTGACTTTTTCTCTGATTCTGGCAGTCCTGTTACATTTTTTCATGTGTGTACCCAGAAAGGGGGGAACCTCTTGCTGGCCTTGATTATTCACCTTCAAGTCTTCATAGTTCTGGCTGGTAGCACTCCCCAGACAGAAGACCCCATCAATCTTCCTCCACTGCTGAACAGAGCAGCACCCAGCCCTGGTTCCCAAACCCTCTGCTGCCTACCTCTATTAATATAATGGGAAAGGGATACACCACAAATCCCCAGTCACCCTTTTATGAAGGCTGGAGAGTAAGGCATAATCATAAGCTGAATCTGGATGACAAGAGATACAGAAATAGTTTTGAAGACAGAGTAATTTCCAAGTTCAGTCAAAAGGTGAATTTTTCAACAAAAAGCTAAATTCTGTGGCATCTGAATAAATAACACCCTAGATCAGACCTTGATTGAGATTAATGTTCTATCTCCCTTGTTAATTTTTTAAACCTCATCTAGATTCAGAAAAGCCATCTCACCTGTCTGATTGCAATGAAAGCAAATTGCTATAGTCATCTTTTCAATCACAAAGAGTAAGGCTTTTTAAAGAGAACGTGAGATTCTCCTCAAAAGAGATTAAATTAAAATGAAATACATAGAATGTGTATTGTATATGCTAAAGCAACTATCTATAAAATATGTAAGAAAACAAAAAAAATAATAAAATTGGTTTATTCTCTAGAGTTAATATTTCACCTGGCCTCAGTTATTAACTTTAGTGCTTAAAGAAGCTTTAACGTTTCTTTGGTTTTCAAATGTTGAGGTTACAATATATATAGTATTTGCTAAATAAAACTTAATATTGCCCAGCAACTACGACTGTTTATTTAAAGTTCTTACTACCCTGTACTATGGCATTGCTGCTAAGACTTCTTAATTACTAATATTTATTTCTAAAAATGCTAATCCTAGCCTTTGAGCTGATGAAAATGCTAGACAGGGTATACATCAAAATATACATACATAGAAATGAATCCATTCTTTTTAAAGACAGTGTCTTTGTAAGGTTATGACAATCAAAAAAAAAAAAAATCAGTCTCCATTTGCCATTCTTTAGTACTTTACACATACTACTTTACAAAAGTACAAAACACATGTTCCTTTTTTTGAGCATCACAAACATGAAGCTGCTAAGATAGATCAGAATCTCTATTGTGTCAAACTGCATCTTGTTTTAACTAAATTTATTGCCATTACACAAACACGGCTGAACCTATTTGGTGATTATCATATGACATTTGTTACTTAGAATGATGTCAAAATTCATCCTTATTTAATGAGGTTTTTTGAAAAGTGTTTAAAATATCAAAATTCTAAAACATGCTCATTAGAGGTATTTGTAAGTAATTAAAAATGACAGCTTATAAATAAATTGTGATTGGATCCTAAAGCCATGTCAGAAACAGTGCTCAGATGACAGCCTGTCAGATAATTTTACATGGGCCTATTGATCATTGTGGTATTTTTATTATTCCTTTGAAAAATGAAAGTTAACATTTCTGGCATAAACAAGAACTTTTTGCTTTTTTCCCTCCTATTTCACGGCACAGTGACATCATCCACCTGAATGCTAGAAAATTAAATACTCTCTTTGTGTCCTTCAGCTTCTCTGTTATGAAATGCCACTGGTGCTACGTAAGAGAGCCATAAATTGAACAGAAAAGGTAGCCAAGATGCTCATGAAGTCTTCATGTTTCTCTGTTTGACAGAGACACTAATGTTATGAGCTATGGCATTTCTGTGTAAAATACTTTTTGGATTTGGTGCGTGTCATGCTGTGCCAGTCAGGAGTCAACAAGTTTCTCATGACAAGTCACCCACAGGGAAAGATTGGGTGTGAGATTTTTGCTTTGTTTTGCTATTTTAAGAATATGGCAAGGATCGAAGTAAAGGTTTTGAAAACTCCTCAGCCCTCAAAGTGTAGTATAAAACTGTCTTTAAAATAGATATTCAGAAATTATTATTCATAAATAAGCCACTTGTAGCATGAAGAGTTTAAAAATGTACTTGCTAACAAAAACCTTGGAATTTTTGTTGTTAATAATCTTTATTTGTTATTCTACAGAAAGTCAATTAGATTACAATTAAAATATATTAAATGTAAAAATAATTTTAAAAATAGTATCTTTGTTAAACAATCCAAGGACAGTGACAGAAAAATAAAAAATAAAGCCTGGTAAGATTTTCACAATTTCTTGATTATTATTGTAGCATAGAAGGCTTTTTAAAAGACTAATTCTTGACATTGGTGTTTTCTAGGGAAAACAAAGCTACCAAGAGCCAATATTTTTGTATCTGTGTTATTTTTTAATAATTATATATGTTGCATATAAAAAGCCCCCATGAGCAGTGAATTTCTTAATGTCCACTGACTGGTGTCTGGAACCTTTCCTCAAACTAATTAGCAAGTTATTTGAAAGCTAGTTGCAGTAAATTTGAGAGGGCTGTTCCTGTAAACCATTGCTATTGTTTAAGGGCATATGAATCTGACTCTGAGATTGATTTTGTTTCCTCTGTACAATGAGAGAGAAAACAAAACAAAAAACAACGACAAGAAAAATCAATCCAGATTAATGGAAATGGTAAAACCACATATGTCAAACTTCACCTTGAATCATAGTGGTTTCAACTATAGAGCACTGTGAACGCTAAGGCTTAACAGTATTATTACTCTGACATAAGTAGATGACAGTCTAGTGTTGCACTGCATTTTGCTTTTGATGAGGACTATTATTTCCAATAGGTATAATATGTAACGATACCACAGCTCGTCACAACTTATCTGAGAAACATGAGAGCTTGCAGCAAATAAATGAGATTTATGAATGTCACTAGTGCACAGGCACTGTTTTGCATAGTACTTACTGAAGTGCTAAGTAAATACACTCCTTTTCCTAGGGGAAAAAAAAGCATCAGGATGAAAATATTGAGTGGAATTCTATGTTTTCTAAGTTAAAAAAAAAAAAAAAAAGTCCCCTTCAAATACTTTGACTTCTATAACAGAAATGTGAACGCTACTAACAAATATTTTCAGCACTAAAAAGTGTTGATGACCTGAGGGATTTGTTTAGAGAACTTGTTTATCTACTAGAACAAATCCTTATGCAAGCAAGGAAGAATACTTGTTCCCTTCAAAATTTCTGAATCTCCTGTCCATTTATATAAGACAAGATCTGAGTAGTGAGCAGCCAGTTGCCTCACAGGCATTAGACTCAGTTAGCTATTAGAATATAAAGCAGACTACTGTAAAATTCAAAAGCCTGACACAGAGCTGACTAATTTTAAGGGATATAATGGCATTTGTTTCAATGGATACTGCATTTAACCCAATTGGTATGATCCAATATCTACTGAAGCATATGGAAAAAAAAACAACAAACACAAAAGGAATCATATGCAAGCCCTATTCAGAGCTCCTAGGGTGGATGAAAGAAAGATTGAATTATTTTTATTACTATTATCCATGTCTTAAACTATTGCATTTTTTTCATAATTCAAGGGTTCTTGGTGTTACATAGGGTAAGTTCTCTGGCAATTGCAAGAAAACTATTTCAAGTAATTTCTCTGTTTTTGGAATATATGCTGCAACCTCATTCGCTTTAGAGTAACTACCTACATGAACAACACTCTGACCCCCCAAAAAAGGTGCTTGTGTGCTGGAGGGATAAAAAATCAATTACCTTAGGGCTTCTGATATCCCTAAATTAACATAATTCAAGTGCTGAAGTGAGAGGTAAAAAAAGGTCTAATTTTATTTGGTAATTAGTACTTTATACTGAAGTGCTCTGATGTCCCAAACACAAACGTGACAGAGCAGTGATTACTTATCAGGGTATTAACATTATTTGAATATGTTTAAAGTACATATTAAGTTTAGGAAATTAAAATTAGAAAATTGGGTTTGAGAAAACAACTGGGTATAAGACTTAAGGTTAAATGAAGACTGATTTAATTGTTTGTTTACTAGCCCTTCTCTCAACATACTCTGGAAATCCTTTGAGAAATTCAGCTAGCTTGGACCATCCCACCTAATTAAATAGCCTAAACTTAAAATTATGCTAAGCTCTGTAGATAATCAGTGCAAAGAAAGGATCATGACACAGTGATGTAAACCTTCATCAGTCTACCCCATTTCTATCCATTGACTGTAGAGGGAGGCTAGGCAACAGTGCTATTAATTTGGGTGTCTCTGTTCAAGGCTTACAATTAGATTAAAAGAATCTGGGCTTTTATATTGACTTTAAAATCATGTAATGTTCTCCATTAAATCCATCTGTACAAAAGATATGCTCAAAATAAATGCAAGGCATCATCTGACATCAAATTAGCTTTCTAAATTACTTGATACTAAATTTAGAGAGGACAACAGCAAAGCTCCCTTTGGATTTCACTGGTCCAGGACCAGCATATAGTAACTGACATTGTTTATCTCAGTTTCATTAATAATTTCTGAGGTTGTTGGGTTTTTTTTCTCAGAAAATTCTCATAAGTCCTTCTTTTTGTACTGCAATGTTAAAGGAGAGTAGTAATAATTGCAGGAGGATTGCTGGGGGTAGGATGCAAGGTTTGAAATCTTAGTGACCTTGGGTAGAAACAGTTTCCAAATGCAATTTGTTAAGTACCATTATATTACATGACAGCTTTGAGAGCAAGGGAATATGAGAACAGTAAAGCCAAAGCCCCTTGGGGTAGTCAGATAAAATGTAGCAGAACCTGTCTAAATAACACATTTGTTACATCTAGTTTTGTTGCTTTAAAATGTTTTGCTCAGGAGACAGCTAAGCTCAGTGAAAGAAATCACCTCATCTCAGCCATCACAAAGGCCTTGTTGTATACTACATCTGTTCTAACCATTGTGACATACTGCTACCAAACAATAAATTAAAAAAAAACCAACAAACAACCAACACAATCAAAACTAACCAAACAAAAAACCAAATACATGATACAAAGCTAGATTAAAAATATTCATTTCAGACTTAAAACATAAGACACTAAAACAGATTTCTTGGCTATCATTAAATAACTCAGTTTTCTCTTTTTTTAAAACAAAAAAGTCAGTTTAACCTCAATTCCCAGGTTTACTTTTTTCGATTCCCCTTCCAGCGCAGTACGTATGCCATGTTTTCTCTATGAGAACGCATCTAAGATGAATCAGTCACTCTGTACTACTCACAGTCAAAAGAACTTCATCTAAAAGTACCTTAAGATTGGATCTTTTGTTTGAAGCCCGAGCAAGCTGCACCCAGTGAAGAATAAAAATATATTGAGGATTCGCTGCCAGAGATGAAATCGTGAGATGCCAGATTAATTGCTGGAAAATATCAGAAGCTGATGCAGCAGGGAAAGGTGAGGTTTAATCTGTTTTTAGAGGATTCTATGTGTTCAGCCTACATACTCATTTTATATGCCAGGGTACAAAGTAAAAAAGTATCACACACAAAATTCATAAAAAACTGTTCCAACATTAAAAAAAATGGGTGATTTTTAATTAAAAAAAAAAAAAAAGCATGGATAATAAAGATATATTTTTATTTCACTTTTAGGTATGTGAAAAAAATGACTGACAACTGCTTAGTTGACGATGGAGCCTAGTTTTACTCTAGGTTACTTAACCATGCAATGGTTACAAGTCAGTTACAGTTATATGAGTTATGTGCAGTTAAATTAAGCTATCAAGGATTACAAGTTTCATTTTTTACAATATTTGTTAGGTTTAAGTAAACTAGAGTTTTCTATTTTCAGTTTGAAATAGAAAAAAAACCCTCAAACATGAAAAAAAGAAGGAAAAAGAAATTGTTATATTTAAATAACAAATTTAAATAATAAGGGCTGTTTCTGCAGGTAGTGTATGAATATATTCACTGAAAAGAAGTGTCCTTGATATACTCTTTTAGCACCTTTATTCTGCTCTCCTTTGACGAAGACTCAAGCAAGAAGACCTGAATCATCCAAGTAGTCACCATCATAGACTTGCCCAAAGGAGAAATAAAAGTTCAACTTGAAAATTATATTGAGAAATAAGCCTTCGGAAAAAGATGCTAAGCCAGGTTAAAAAGGATTAGGACACTATTTCTATGAAACAACAACAAGCAGTCTAGCCGAGACTTTTACAGCTATTTGGAACAAATGATGAAGATACAGTTCCTAGAATACTGCAGTCTTTCCAAATGAAGATCAAAGAAAGGCTTGTTCTAAAGGTAGTTTCAGATTATTTACTATTTTTGTGCTAAGTCTTCAACATACACTGAAATTCACTGTTCCCTCTCCAAAAAAAACAAACAAACAAACAAATAAATAACTTCATCTAATGAATCACTGACCTTCATATCTACAGAAGTCATGACATTTGTGAGAGTAGTAAGATGTAAGACATTAAAGTCCATAGAATGGCTGGCATTGCCCAGAAGATCCAGTGCAGATCCTCAGAGTTCTTCAGCTGGAGAAGTCCCAACTTTTTGCAAAGAGTAGACTGCCCAGAAGGCAGCTATCACGTTTCATGCATCAAGGAGTTCTCTTCCTAACAGTGCTACTTATCTCTTCAAGGAAGCACTAATTTTAGGTTAATTTGGAAATGCTGATCCATCTGCAAATTAAATTGCACATGCTATTTCACTAAGCTAAAGTCACCTTCACTTTTTCTATTTCATGTTACTTCTGCTGCAAGAGGCAGAAGCCTTCTTGTTCTGCCTGTTTTTATTTCTGATCCTTTTTAGCACACTGTAATGTAAGTGTTGGTCATAGGCTGGACTTGACAATCTTAAAGGTGTTCTCCAGCCTTGGTAATTCTGTGTGATTCTATGTGAATGACTATTCCATAGAGATCAATTTCTTAGTAAAGATGACTGGCATCTCTACACTCAACAAACCTCAGCCTAACAAACTGCATGACTGAAAACTCTTATAATTTCCTACGTACTTTCATGACACACTTTAATGTTGTCATCAAGCTTGATGGTTCGGGAGTGGATTTTGCAGCTGTGTGGCCATGATAGAATCATATGACTCTTAAGTGGTTACTGTAGCAAGCCAGTATAAATCCATACCAGATAATCAAAGTCAGCAGGAGAATGAGAAACTGATACTGCTTCCATTTAGTGGTCTGTAATATGCATCGTAAAGTTTCTGTTCTCTAATAGAATAAATAAATTTTTTTCTTTGCCTGAAAACATCACTGAAAATTACAAAATAAAGCAAGCAAAAAAAGAGCATGAAATAAAGAGAATACAGCAATAAAAGAAAGAAGAAATTTTCTTGAGTAACAGTATGTAAACTTGTGCCTTGGACAACTCAAATAATTTTTGAGCAATGAGTAATTTACAGACATGTAAGGGAAAGCACCTTCCTTCATTAATATATTTGTTCTGTTCCCTGTACGATACAGCAGTTAAATAAAATTACCCTAAAAGCCATTTCCGTTGTTATAATTTACACCTTGATAAAAAGAACCTTGAAATCCTTTAATTCATGAGCAAGCCCACTTACTGTTAATGCATTCCTCCCTTATACCATTCTTCATAATAAATTCAACAATTGTGATATCATAGATGTTATAGAGAAAAGTAGTATTAACAGGCTTATAGTGACACAGGTTTAGATTTTTAAGACTCTTTAATTCATTAAAGCTGGGGCATTTGGACAGCAGTATATTAATTCTTTCTCCTAGTTGGAGAAATACTTTCTTGTCCTGTTCAATTTGGAAATAAGTCCTGTACATCCAGGAAAGCAGGATCAATTAAAAACATTTTAAAAATCTTGAAAGTTTTAAAAATGAAAACAATTAGCAACTTGTATGTTATTCAAATTATATAAGGTTAATCAGCAGAATCCAAATGTGACTCACTGCATACTAACAAACAAGGTTGAATATTAAGTATTTTATTTTAGGAGCATCACAAGAAAGCATAAGCAGTGCAACCTGGCACAGCAGTCTAAATCCAATTAAAGCATTCAGGAATACAGTTCCATCATTTGACAAAAATAAATACAAGAAAGAATGTGTGTGTTGTAGCTAACTCTAGGCACTAACTACTTTGTCTTGTCTACCATTACTGTTAACAGCAGCACAGTTTAGGACCCTGCTGAATCACTGTATACAGAATCCCTTTCTCTTTTTCCACTGATGATAGATGAACCCTAAAGAGATTATCCTAAAGCTAGCCTTTGGGGATACCCACCAATGCCTATTCTAGACAATTTTCCAAGCAGATGATTACAGCCAGATGTTCGGGTGTTCGTATACATTGCTATGCAAATGTAGATAAAATAAAAATACACACTGTTGAAAGACAAGGTAGATTGCCTAAAAATATACTATTCCTAAACATTGGTTGTGGTCATAAGAAACTAGATATCCACCAGTAAGCAAATCAGTTATGTTACTGCTTCATGAATGCAGGTATTCAGGAATGAAATAATTTATCTTTATCTACTTATGGTTAATACACATACCCACAATGCCTCTGTGCAAGTTCTGTTACATTCAGTAGCTCTTCTGTGTCAGTTTTCCCTAAAAGTGATTATTTTCCAAGTATTGTTCTACTCTTGTATATTACGCTATTACAATTTACCTTGTGCAGGCCAGTTCTTGAAGGTAAACATAGAAACAATCTTGGCATACAGCAATTTTAGCTGTTGCATTTCTCTGCATTTCTCACAACTGCTGCAGTTCATTGATGATTTACCATCTGTCTAAAAATCTGAAATACTTTGTTTAAATATATAAAAGCCAGACAGGCAACACCACCAATACATATGAAGACATCTCTAGCACTGTAAGCAGAAGCTTAAATTTTCCCATGGCTTTTGCCGTTGTACCTATGTGAACTGTCATGAGAATAGAACAGGTTTGGCACCAGAATGGCTTAATCTAGGCTTTGTCATGGCAGTGCAAATTACTACAAAATGCCTCCTGGATTATGTTGAAGCTCTTTTCAAAGGAACTGCCTTACGGGTTGGTATATCCAAGAGACATTTCAAAGAAAAGCTGGGAATTAAATTATTAGTTGCTATTCATGTTACTGCTGATTAATCTGTGGCTGAAATAAAGAAGATTCTGTATATGTGAACCCTTTGCTGCTGTGTCATCTATGTAGGGATTTGTCTTGTTAACACAGTCTTGCAGGTCTTTTAAATTAAATGAAACCTTATAATTATTTTTTATTCCTATATATTATAGACAAGATTTGGTCAATGGAGTATCTGAAACCAATCTACATACTGAGTTTCTTTGCTTTTGGATACTTGGGATAAAGTTGGATTCTTTTTTGTTCCTCCCTTATTTTCTTTTTTGGTGATGTAACATCATTTTCTGCTATAATGTCCTTTGATCCCAAATTTTATTCCTTACTCCTTGTATTCAGTTAGTGATAAATATTAGGAAACAGGCATATTTGAATTTTTTTATGCTAGCCTGTTTTCCTGTATTGTGTAGTCTGTGTTACTCTGATATATTTAATTCTTCTCTATTATCTAAAACATGACCATCATGTTTAAAGTCAGGTAAGTGTAAGCAGAAAAGAAATTAAATGGACGTACTAAGCTGCAAGTGTAATTTTTCTTAACAACACTTTTTAGTACAAATTTGTAGTGTAACATTGGCCATTAAAGCCCATGTAACTTTGATATAGTGTGCCAAGAAAAAAAAAAAAAAAAAAGAGATAAGACTGTGTGGATAATATGAATAGCATTATTTAGTGATCTTGTTCTAGCAACACAGACATTCAATCTAAATTCCTACATCACAACTTGACAGAAATACACTCAATTCAATTTTAGAATAAATTGTTTCCGAAATAAGATTATGCACCACATTTCAGCTCAGAAACATTTCTTTGATATCCAAATTCTATCTTTTCAAAAACAGCCATTCTGAGTAAGTTTGGCAAGCTTTTAATTACAGAAGCACAGATATGCCTCTAAAATAAA
Source organism: Chaetura pelagica (assembly GCF_000747805.2). Lineage (NCBI taxonomy): Eukaryota > Metazoa > Chordata > Aves > Apodiformes > Apodidae > Chaetura > Chaetura pelagica. The sequence goes on along the minus strand of NW_009970718.1, from coordinate 665,078 downwards.
AGTTTTCAGTATTCAAACTTTTTAGAGACCACTTCATTTAAGACTCTGAGGGTGATATCAAATCTGAAATGACAGTTATGATTTTCAGGCATATTTCCCTCTATAACACATGCATTCTTCACACTTAAAAAAAAATGACAGCACAGTTACAGCAGCTGCCTACTGATCTGTGTGCATTGAGCAGCACATCAACATATTCAGCTTATCAGAACCATTTGCAAGAGGGATGTTTGTCAAGCAAAACTATCTCAGAGCATTAGGGAACTGATGTCTCAGTTGGATTACTTCACTAACTCTTCTATAATAGCACAGAAGGGTTATTTTAGCCGAGACTATGCAAACAAAACTAAAATATTCTCACAGACTGTTAAGTCACTTGGAAATCTCAACACTGTGGTGCCCGAAAGAGTTCCAGGCTTGAGGTTCAATACACAAATAGAGCTAGTCAGGATACAACAGCAGGAAGAAAGTTTTTGGTACTGGCCTGTTTCCAAAGTACAGACTGCATCTCAAACTACAAATGGGCGTTTTAATGATGACTAAATGCAATAAATGATTAATAAGTCCTATGGTTTTATAGTGATATTCCTTAGTGAATCACAACAAACGTCATAAGATGATATGCTCACATTGTAGGTGTGGAAATGGGCACAACAGGGCTCTCCTGAGCTTTAAGCAAATACATCTAATAATCAGAAAACAGGGACTGTCATGTAGAGACCAGGTCAGTTCATTTGTGACACTGGCTTGCCTCTGGACAAAATTATCTTTTCATATATGACTTTCAGCTTGAGGGCAGCTGGAGAAGAAATTAATTATGAAAATTATCTCTGTTGGTCAATCTTTTAGACCTCTAATGCCTGAACCTAAAATCCAATGTGCTAAGGGCTGTGCTTGCCTAAGGAAAAGACAGCTATTCTTTAATAGCTTTGAAATGTCATATAAGCATGGGCAAACACAATAGACTGGTAATTTCACTTTTTACCCTGCATTGTTCAAAGAACTTACAGGATTCCCATGATCTTCACAAGAACAGAAAAAGTGATATGTCTGTGAAATGTTTTATATTAGGCTTATCTAGCCTTTCCTGACTAAGTTCTGTCTAGCAGACCAAACTCCTCAAACTCAGTAGTCAAGCAAGATTAACAGGCCTTGAGGAAACAAGATAAGACATCCAGAAAAATAAAAATAGATTATTTGAAGTAGAGCTTCAAATACATTTAGTCATTATAAATTATAAAGTTCATCTATGTACATTAAAATATTCCTAACACATTACAATGCATCATAAATATATTTGTACAGCATGCATTGTAGGTATATTTGTATATATTAAACATAAAAATACATAAGATATATATAACCAGATCTTCATCAAAGAGCAAACCAATGTCAGAAAGCTTTCCAGAATGCTTTATTAAAAGCATAAAAGTGTGGACCCTTTTTCTAGAGGTGTCTGTGGAAAAACTGAGCAATTTCAGTAAGGCCAGAACTTTGCTCCAGATCGAAGGAGGCAATTATTTTGACTGGACTGTGATCAAGTAAAAGAGTGTTGCTAACTTGGATGGTAACAGCCAGTTTTACAGGGGGTAAAGCAGTTGACATTAGTCATTTAGGTAATATAAATTGTGAGGGCAAGGACCTAATATGAGTTCACCTTTTTCCACAACTACCAAGTTATTCTGATAAAAGAGTATCTCAGCATAATGCTCTGTACTTTCTTAAGTATTTGTAGCGCCTCAGCTGTGACTCTGGCTGGCCTTTATTTATCACAAATTACTCCAGCTCTTGTGCTGCCATGTAGAAGAGATTGGCTCCAAATTAGTCTCTTCTGATATGATATACCAGCAAAATCGATTGCTCAGTGCATTCCTAATGACCTTCCACTCCTCTGAGCTTTAGAATTCCAAACTGCTGTGAATCCTTGAAGGGTTTATACATACATAAGGAATGCGTTCAACCACCCTATCACATGCATATATAATTCCCAGTTGAACTGGAGGATTGTATCATACATGTTATTAAGAAAGTAATTTCAAGAATATTTCCAAGGACCAGATTCCCTTCATAAAGGGGGCAGCAAATAAAGACAGCCAACAGAAAATGCTAAGCCCAGGACCTCCTGTATCCCTGTAGTGCTTAAAGTTCTACATCTTTGGGGAGCAAATGATGACATACATAAAGGTACTGAGAAAGAGATGAGAAAAGATGAATAGATATGCCTTGCACGTAACTCTGTATGTAAGGAGAGCAGTAGCCTGGAAAGCAAGATGCCTTCATTCAATCAGAGGAGATGTAAGCAGCATCAAGCACTTGGATCATTCCTTCTCCAAAGGGCTAAAGCTGCATTGTGCTAACCCACTGGAAGTGAGCACCCATGTAGAAAAACACAAAGATTCCCATGGTCACAGAAAGAAGGTCCTGTGATTCTGTCTCTGAAGGAGACATTAAAGTGAAAATTGTTTACACAAAGCTGAAATACTGGCGAAAGCAGGGAGCAGCAGCCAGGATGATGCAGCACACCTGTAGGAGGCTTTAGAAACCAGGGACTGTACAGGAATGCAGATGGGAACATCCACATGCCTCACCATGAAAAGTGTTTGGAATAAATTGGATACAGCTGTCTCGTATGTGAAGGCTGACCCTGTGCAAGAGGTCATATTCTTAATTTATTTTCTGGATTCGAAGACTTGAGCTGGGCGGTGGCACTGAACTTCCTAAGGCAGAGTACTCATAAAAACAACTTATATAAGGCAATGCAGGAAACAGCAGTCTTTTGGTGTCAGAAGGGGGGACCACTTGAAAACTTTTAGAGTTAGGTGAGCACTAGTCTGTTGGTTTTGTATTAAAATCTGAGTTTAGATGCCTGAAAGATATTTAATAACCACTTAAGGGGTAATTTTAGGATCCACACCACAATGCATAAATATATTTTGGGCTTGTTACAAATCTGATAAATACACCAGTCATTTCATTTTCCCAATTAGCATCTGGGGAAAAAAACAGAAACAAAACCAAAAAACCCCACACCACCACAAAAACAAACAAACAAACAAAATAAACAAAAAAGATAAAAGCTGACCAAACACCAAGAGAAAGAGAAAGGGAAAAAGGCAAAAAGAAAAAGGAAAAAGAAAAACCAAACAAATAAACAAACAAAAATGAAACATAACTTGTCCTGTTGCTTCTTACTAGGGAGAACAGACCAACACCCACCTCATGACAACCTCCTTTCAGTCAGTTCTAGCAAGCCATAAGGTCCTCCTCCTTCAGCCTTCTTTTTTCCAGGCCAAACAACTCCAGTTCCCTCAGGTGCTTCTCATAAGACTTGTGCTCTAGACCCTTCACCAGCTTGGTAGCTCTTCTCTGGACACGCTCCAGCACTGGTGGCAGATGTACCATCCCTGGCCACATCCAAGGTCAGTTTGGATGTGGCGTTGAGCAACTTGATCTAGTTGAAGATGTCCACACTCACTGCAGGGCAGTTGGACCGGATGTTCTTTAAAGGTTCCTTCCATCCCAAACCTTTCTATGATTCTATGATTTTTAACTAAAATCAGGAAAAGCAGGTAGTAACAGTGTGATTTGTGGTGATCCCCACCAATTTAAGTAGGGCTTCTCATAGAGGCAGTTATCCTCCTGCTTAGGGTAAATCACAGGGCCAGGACACACACTCTAAACAGCTTCACTGATTGGCCACAAATTGCAAGCATAAACACTCACAAAAAAAGTGGGAGAAAACAAGCTGCCTATTTTTTTTTCACAACACAAACTAAGACTAGCATTTTTGGGTAGATATTTTATTTCCAGACTATAGTGAGCTATTAATGAAGTTTCCACAATGATTTTATGCAGCTCTTCTCCAATACACATCATATTATAATGAGGACAATAAATGCTTATAGTAACAAGCAGATGAGTCTATCATTCCTATGCCAAGTAAGGATTCTCTCTTAATTAGAAACTGCACATTCCCTAGAAGCAGAACTCTTAGTGAGTACACAGCTGCAGGGAGCCTCTGCAGTGGCTGCACCCTGCTGCCCTCAGAAGAGGTCCCCATGGTGTGGAAATTATTTCCAGCAGACTTATAGAAATAAATGCAGAGTGGATTTAAAATATATTTCCAGCTTTTATTTTGAAACAAGTTATGTACTGAGAGTGTAGTTACAAATGGATTCCACCCCATCCCTTCCACTTTGGCCATAAGTTGAGCAGCAGTATGTGCCCTTGAAACTTCAAAGGGTAATTGATGGAAAAAACCCACAACATAACACAATGAAAACATGTTTGAATTAAAGTGGATTCCAAGGATTAAGTTTTGTAAAATATATTTCAGCATACAGCAACGGCATTAACACTAATGGAAGGACCTCAGGCAAAAGCAATACTCCCTTGAGGAGGTTTCTCCTGGACCTTTCCTCCTACTCTTAACAAACTTAGCAATAACTATCTCATGATCAATCTTTATGACTTATGGGTGCTTAAGATAGGAAACAGGTCCTTTTCCGAAATGTCTGCTTAAACAAATTCCCTCATATCTATCTCATCTAACAAGACCTACAACAGCTTCATTCTTTTTTACCTCTACCTTTTTTACCTCTCCCTTTACCTTTCCCCTTTTTTTTTTTTTTTTTAATAAATAACTACTTCCAAGCTGGTATAAGAAGGGGAATTGCTGACAATCATTGCAACAACTTTTGGGGCAAATGGTCTACCTAAACTTTTTTATACCCTTCAGGCCAGACAGACCCTGGCTTTTAGCTGGAGAGTTCTGCCTTTTTTGCACCCTATAGTGTTTGCAGCTCTCCAACACCTTATCCAACTCCCACTCAGCCAAGTTGCAACAAAATGCTCCATGTTGAGACAATCTGGAGATCTTCCCTCGCCTGTCATAAAATTTGTTGAATTTTAAAGTGCAAATCCTTCTTTTCAAGCTTGGAAACTTGGGAAACTCATCTGATTTGCTGCCCACTAGGGTCTATCTCATTATATACAATGTCTATTTCTAGAACTTAATGTTAGCACATTTGCAAGGTAACATGTGAATCACACAGAATCTACAGCTATATTTCTCCATTCACAGTGCTGTCAACTTGAATTTTATATCAAGGAAGCATGCTGTGAATATGATCAAGAGGGTCATCCGAGAGCTGTTCTAACATTTATTTTAAGGCTATCAGAATTTGAGGTAGTATGCAAAGAAAAACATAAAGACAAACTAGTAGCTCAAATCTAGTAGCTTATTTGCCTAAATATTTAGCTCCCAAGTGTTTTTTTCAGCATGCACAGCATTGATTCATAATCTATGTTAAAGGTAGTTTGGTCTTCTATATTACTTTCTCCAGAACATATCACTCTGAAGAATGGAGTAATCCCTGTAGTATCAGTAGACCAGCATAGGCAAATGAAATATACTAAGCTATCATGTATGCAATACAATCTAAAAAATAGCTCAGTTTTTTACATCCAAATCAATTTTTCTGTAACAAATAATGCTGGCACAAACACTAAGGTTATCATTGCCTTCTGAACCTGTCATAGCAACAGCCACATACACTGTCATCAGTAATTGAAAAAGGAAGTTTTTCCAGTTTTCAGAAAAGCTCCTTTAGAGTTCAATTAAAGGAATTTTTGTTTGTTTGTTTGTTTGTTTTTTGTTTTCCAGGACAGATGCATATCTGTGTGAACTACTTCTATATATTAGTCTAATATTTAAAGTAGAGGTGTAGTTCTAAACGCTAATATCTCTGTTCTTTACTGAATATAATTAATGCCTATGACCAAATTACACCTACAAAGGTAGTTTATGAATATTATTTGTATTGACTAGGTTAAGATACCTGATTAAAATTTATGCTCTTATTCAAATGTGTTACATGGACATTTAGTCTAAGAGCCTTCATATAAATAAATAAATAAATAGATTAAAGCAGTTAATTCATAGCAGTCCACATTTTTGCAGACTCCAGTGGGTAAATTTTTGTACATTTTTGTGGGTACACTGCATTTTCAGTGCAGAAAGCTACATATTCAGGACAAAGAATGAATATTTAAGAAATTACTGAAAAGTAAAACCTCTTTTCCAGCAGTATGAAAAAATCAACTACAGTCAAGGCAGGAAATTTGATTTATATATAGAACACAACCAAACACATGGAATTTCTAGGCTTTTACTCTATCCAAACAAAGGCTGAAAAGCTGTCCATAACTTAATTAATGGACCTTAGCGGCAAGTGAGCGTTCTAGCCTCCCTTTTGTGTTTATCGGTATTCTTGTCAGCTTGTTAGATATATGAAGTTTTGTAGTGATATGCTGACAGATTTGGACTGTATATATCACTCCTGGTGGTTGTGGGCTCAGTTTGTGGAACATATGCCTTCACAAACTGGGTTTCCTCTAAGGAATAAATGAAGGGCATCCAGTATACATTATTGTCATTATTTGACTACTCTTCCTTTAGTCTTAGTTCTCATAACAGTTATTCAAACATTATTGCTGGGAACCGTCTTAGTTCTCATAACAGTTATTCAAACATTGCTGGGAACTGGTAAAGAAAAAGATTAAGTGTTCCTGGTAAAAAGGATTCTTTTTTTTCAGGACATATGAAGGATTGAAGTAGTGAGTTTTAAACAATAAAATATTAAATTCTAAGGACCCTCTACATATATCCATGATCATTCTAGAAATCTTATGTCTCCTTTGATTTTTACCAAGGAAAGCCATATGTCCTTTCAGTGACAATTCTGCGCTTTCTGACTTTCTGCAACACAGGCATGGAACATTTCCTGGCTTCACATCCTTTTGGAGGGTTCATAACAGCTTATGCACAGTCCTGAAAAGTCCAGGACATACCAACATTGCATGAAAGGTGAAAATAATTCTAAGAAACTACTTGCAATATTGAAAAGCATTAGATCTTGATTTATGTAGCAAGTTCAATTCAGTTCTTTCAAGACACTTTGTTTATCTTGCCTGCCTTTTATACTGAGAGACAGTCAAAGCAAGGAATATTTTATGGCCTCATTCAACAAGATATTTAAGAACATAAATTGTCACACTTGCAGGAGGATATTTTTTCATGGTTTACTTTACTTTCTGAATTGCAATATATTTATGTGTCTTGTACAGTGCTGGGAAAGCCACTGGAGTTTCGGCAAAAATAATTATTCAAAACAAGAAAAGATCAGTCCTATAGAACTGTGTATAGATTTACCACTGAGTATCCTTGCAAATATACACTTAAGACCATAATGTAATACTAAAAAAATAGCTTAAAATTACCTTCTGTCAAGATTAATTACCAACTACTCTGAAGGAAACATTCTGGAAAGTGTGTTTAAAAACACACAAAATACATGTCGGATATTGTAACATAATTACGACAAGGAATTTAATTTTTTTTCTCCTGTTCAAAGTGTGAAGCAAAATCACTTTGAGTCTCATATTTTCCAGGTCCATGGCAACCTGTGTTGGATCATTATTTATTTAGCTACTCAATTACAACTTCTTTATTGTAAATCCAAATACAAAGCATATCTTTCCTACAATAAAGAACAATGCAAGAGAATTAATCTAAAGCAGCAAATTGGAATGCTATCAATTATTATTTATTTTATTAGCTAAACCATATTTAATTTTCTTCTATTTTTTCCCTTTCAGTTATTGAATATGAAGATTTTTTCCAACCATTCTAATCGACACTTTATCCTACTTCATTGTATGCAATGGAGGAACCATCTTGTGTGTATATTGTAATATCTCCATGGTAACAGATTGTAAAACATAAGCACAGGATTGTGATCACTATTTAGAAAAGAAGGCGGTTGAACATGAAAATTACACTCCTGAATAATTTCATTTCCTTGGGATTTCAGCAATTAGATTTAAGGACTGAAATGCACTGTCAATCCCCAGGTTTCAATTAAAAAAGTATTAATTAGGCAATTTACATACATTTATACTATGGAGATAAACCAGAAAATAATTTAATATTTTGTTTTATCATATTCATTTTTCTGTCTGTAAGGTAGGAGCAACCTTATGGTTTTCAGGGGGCAAAATAATGCAAATTAATATCCTCATTGAAGTAAACTCGTCTGTGGCATCATTTATGCTCGTAATGGGGAACACCTATTTCACAAGATGTATGCCTTTAAAGTGTGCTGCATATTGCATTTTTGATCTATTGTATAGTCACACAAAAGAAAGCAGCAGAGGTACCTGCACCCACTTAGCTTTTTGAGAATGCATGAGCAAGGAAAAGGACCTGAGCAGACATTCCCTTAGATACAGTTACAGACTACTAGCAGGAGGAGAGCAAGCACAATATGGCTTCAGCAGTCTTACACGAAAATTGCCTTTATGTGTGTTACTTAGCTCTTTGGAGCATATTTAAGCAGGAAGAAAGTTGTCAAAGATTTCTCTTCGACTCATTGCTTCCCATCATCTCCTATGAAGAAAGGACACAGCATATTTTCCTAACTATGCATTTAAAAACTGCTGATATTTTGAGCAGTGATATCCAGTCCCCTTGATCTTGCAGAGCTTGGATTACAAGAATTACAAAAGGAATAATTAAAATTACTTCACAGCAGGAATCTATGCATTATGCCAATTCAGTTGACTTTTGGGAAAGATGTATTTAGATTTATTATTTACATTGAATGAAATGGTGCGAATGAGAAGTCCCAATTAAATACATAACTTTTAGAGTCATATGGTTAGATGAGAGACTCCCTCATTAGAATTCCTGCTATTTGTGTCCAAGGTAACTGGGATGATTTACTTTAAGGAATTACTATTTCTCTCCACTGGCCATAGAGAGAGCTGACACAACAAGCTCACTTTAAAAGCTTAGAGTTACATGACATAAATTACAACCCCAATTGCACTCCAGTGTTTTATACATTTACAGACTAGGTACTAGCTTGCAGAAGATGTATTCCTCCCTCAGCACTTTGTGACTGAATGAGTTTGTGTCTAAATATCTGCGGCTTTGTTCCTGCTCTTTCTGTTTCCCCACAGACCCAGAAGTATATGATCATTGACCAAAGAACAGACAGCCTATCTTCATTACATTTTTTCTTGCTGTAGCCTGCTTGAATTAGAAGCTGTTTGAAAGATGCATTTTTAAAGAGTACTTTATTTGCATTACTCATGAAAGTCCTCCAGCTAAATTTCCACACAGCACGCTGATTATGTCCGTGCAAGTGTGTCTGTGGAGCTTTTAAGCTTATTGAGATGAATAGTGAAAGAAACAGACAGTGAGAGCTTCCTGTACTGTGTATAACTAGATTTCCATCTTAGCTTATTCTAAGCTCCCTCAGTGAATGATCCTTTTAGCCATTTTCATATAATCCTAAAACTCCATGCATCAAAGGTTGAAAGGCATCACTGCACTCGTTCAAAATCTCTAGTTACCAAAAAAGTATATGATATTTTAATTAAATTTCTTCTAAAACTATAGGTATATTATCAGTTGTGATCTTAAAATGAGGAATACTTTGGGCAAAACATTCAAAACATTACAATGCACTTCGTTGTGAACATCGCCTGTTCCATATAATGCAATAATGTTTCTTCTCTCTCAAAAGCATTTCTGATCTAGAAAATAACCTGCCTGAAAATAAATAAATAAATAAATAAATAAATGTTTAAAAAAAAATCAAAAAAAAATCCTTGGGCAACACTCTAGGGATTTAATCATTTTAATCATCATACTAAATGATTCCTTCTAGCCTCCATGGAACTTAAAGAAACTACACCACCTTAATGAGTAATAGTGTTAATATTTAATATCCTTTAATAGATTCACAAATTTTAAAGATCATTATGAACATCTGCCATGACCTTCTACAGTAACCACTTATCAAAAGTTAACTTAATGAGGTACAGAAAAATTCCTTGCTAAGAGACAATATTGATTTTGAGACTGCAAGTGATAAGAATCAGTACTATCAGGCAAGCTGCCCTGGAGGTTAATGCCTTTCATAATTATACATTTTCTTTATTTTTTGTTTTAATTTGCCCAAATTCAGCTTCCAGTTACTTGGTCTCATTAAGCTATGTTTGTTAAATGGTTCCTTCTATAAAAAAATCTGTAAATAAAAATTTGTTCTAAATAAAAACCTACCACATTCATGCTTCTCAATGAGATCACACACTACTAATTTGTTATTAGACAGTAATTTCTCTGTCTCTCTCTACAAAGGAAACCCAAATCATGCCTATTATTTTTCTGAAAAATTCCAGGTTAACAAAGATACAAGTTCAACTCCCTCTTCAACAGCTAGTTCTCTGGTATTTCTATTTGCATTTTCAGGTTTTGCACAGCTGAATACATAAACACATAATTCTCCTGGAGGCTGTTGCTTGGTTCATATATTTCAAAGGCCTTTACTTTTGTATCTCATCATTCACAACAGAAAACTATCCTACTTATTTGACAGGTTGTGTCAATTACCACAAAAAAAACCCCAGTGAGCTATAGCTCAAATTTGGGAATGGGCTGTACAAATAGGAAAAGGTCATCACATCATTGATCAGGAAGAAAACAAAACTGTTGTTTCTCTGCTAGGCTTTTGAGGTCTGAAGTGACAGCAGTTTAAACTCAGGCTTACTTGTAAGGAAGCTTTATTTTAGTTTTCCTCTTTATTTCTCATTCTCTTTATAACAACTACTTCCCACCTTTACACTACTATCAAAGCTGTCCACACTGAAGTCTTCAAACATTCATCTGGAGTGAACAGTGCACTGTAAAAATAATCTGGCATTGCTTCCTTACTTTTTTTGCCTTGATTTTAAGTAATAAGCTGGATAGAATTGAAGTCTGAATGTTCTGCAGGACTGCAGCATCTGTGGAGCAAGAAAGTCATATACAAAACAACTACACAAACCTGGCCAACTTCTCTGCCTCACTACACAACCCCTCTCATGGCACAGGGAAGTTCTACCATTATTAAAATTGCATATATCTGTGACTAAAGCACTATGGTAACCAAATCTATTTAGCCTCCATGTTTTCATTTGGTCTTCAACCCTGACGCCAAGATAGCAGATCAAAACATTTCCCTTCTAAACATCCAAAGTTCTTGTTGAGTTTTTATACTTCCCGTAATAATACATTAACAGGTACATATTGCATTGACTTCCACAGGCATATGTGCTACTATAGTAGACAAATCTAAAGGTGTTTATATATATATATATATGTGTCATATATGATATGATATAATCTACATCAATCACATATATATATCATATATATATATGTATGATAACGTATATCATGTATATGTGTATATATATGTATACATATGTGTGTGTATATATATGTAAACATATATGATACCATATATATATATACAATCATATATGTATACATATGTGTGTATATATATGTAAACATATACGATACCATATATATATATATATACACACACACACACATTGACGAGAACCAGTGTTATCTTTTCTGATTTGCATCCCAGAAAGCCATCAGTATCCTGGACCTGGACTGCAGCAAAAGAAGTGTGGCCAGCAGTTCAAGGGAGGTGATTGTCCCCCTCTACTCTGCTCTAGTGAGACCCCACCTGGAGTATTGCATTGAGTATTGCATCCAGTTTTGGAGCCTCCAAGAAAAGAAGGATATGAAGTTCTTGAAGGGAGTCCAGAGAAGAGCCACAAAGATGACTGGAAGGCTGGAGCACCTGTCCTGTGAGGACAGGCTGAGAGAGGTGGAGTTGTTCAGCCTGAGGGAGACCTCATAGCAGCCTTCCAGTGCCTGAAGGGGGCCTACAGGAAAGCTGGAGAGGGAGCCTGTTAAAAACAGGGTCTGTAGTGATACGACAAGGGCTAATGGCTTTAAACTGCAAGAGGGTAGATTTAAATGGGATATTAGGAAGAAACTCTTCACTATGAAGGTGGTGAGACACTGAAACAGGTTGTCCATAGAAGTTGTGGATGCCTCATCACTGGAAGCGTTCAAGAGCAGGTTGGATGGCGCTTGGAGCAACCTGATCTAGTGGGAGGTGTCCCTTCCCATGCAAGAGGGGTGGAACTAGATGATCTGTAAGGTCCCTTCCCACCCAAACCATTCTGTGATTTTATGATTTTATAGTATACTCAGCTCCAGTTTTAACATCTTGTAGAACTAAAATGTTTCAACAGTTTTGGGGGTTAGTTTTTTGCTTTTGTTTTTGTTTTTTTTTCTTTAAGAATTACTTTTACCACAGTAGGTTAAGATTTCTTTGTTGGTCATTCAGAATGGATAAAAACAAGGACCCATGCTGCTGGAGGGCAACATAATAATGATTCAGAACACCCCACTGACCTCAGCCAAGAAAAACCTGTTTGGGAGCACAGAGTGATAAAGGGTTATCTATACATGGGGAGTTAAGCCACAGCACTGCAACACTTCATTAAAACAAGGGCTTGAGGGCTTTTTATGTCCCAAATGAAAAGTTTTGTTTCCTATAAAACCAAATGTTTCATGTTGCCCTAAAGTACATTTCAGTATTTTTAGTACAACAAAAACAAATATAGAAATTAAATTTGATTTCCTGTTCCTACGTAATTTTTTGGTTCATCAGCTGAAATAAAAATCAGTTATTCATACAATCCTACTTGCAAGTTCATTTAAAATATTGGATTCCATAAAATCCATTATATTTAGTATAATCCCCAGCTGATGTGCATTGTTTTAGGCAGACTAGTTTAAAGTCTTTATCAGGTTTTGAACAGTTATTCCATTATTTTGCCTGGGATCAAATTGAGGCTGATGGGGCTAGGTTTAATGGAAGCAGCAAGGTACACTGAGTCGTGGAGGGTTTGTTTTTTTAATAAAATTTATTGATTACTTAATTTGATGCTACAATAATTTTTTTTAAATGTGCATTTTTCAGTAAAAACAAGTAAAAACTGTAGACAATTCAGAAGTATTGTGAATAAACAGGACGGTATTTCTTTGCAAGATTTGCTAGCCCACCATTTGGAATTAGGTAAAACTGTTAGCAAACCTGAGGACATTATCAAACTGAGTAGGAAGCTTACAGTTACACTTATTTATTCTAGTGCAAATGAAAACAAATTCAGTAAGAGTATGTGCATTTTAGGGTATTTCATATGTAGCACTTCTCTTTCAAAGGGAATATATTAGAAAAAAACCTACGTATACACATTTATTTAATGAAAACTGGCCTTTTTGAAAGGAAAAGTGAAAAATATAGTTAGTAGGGCAGACTGATTTGCTGTATTGGAAAACAGGGTTCAAAACTGATTTGCCCATAATTAAGACTATTATTTTTCTTAATAATGCATGTTTAACATAAAGTAAATAGGAAAAAACTTACAACAGTGGTTCTTACTTCAAGAGCTACACTGTGGGATGTGTTACAAAATCAAAAAATGCGAGCAAGGGGGAGTAACAAGGCTCCTTACACCACTCAGTTGTTCACTGAACCTTGTATGAGGGCAGAGAGGTGTGTGTAATCAGTAACCCTGAAGGCTCATTTTCACATTACTGACAAGTAGTAGCAGGAACTTCATAGATATGTAATTGCAATCTCACAACAATGAATTGTGGAAGCAAAGCTGAACACTGCCAGCAAACACCCCTCTCTGTGAGGTAGGTAAAAACTGGTCAATATGCACTTATAGTCTAGTTCCCACAGGAAGAATTCTACATTTAATTCAAATGCTGCTTTCAGTTCTCTTTTTCCTTCTTTGCTTCTTTTTTTTCTCCTGGCACTTTTTTTCTATAATGTTTCTGTTTCTATATTCCACCTTCCTTTCATCTGACCTCTGCTTCTTTGTGTCTCAAATAAAGAAAACAGCTTCCTAGTGAAGGTGGAAAAATTAATTTGTCATAGAATGATTCAGTTTAAATAGCACACAACTATCAGGATGAGAAGAGTTAACAGTGTATGAATCTTTAAACAGGAAACAGTAAGGAATTAAGGCGTAAGACCCAGCAAGCAAATGGATATGTCAAGCATGACTACAGCTAGCACAGCAGTTACAAAGACACACAAAAAAAAGGATCTGGAAATTCAAAGCCTGTTGCATGAAACAAATGTTGGACTCAGACTGTTCTTGTATCATGTAGAAGAGAGTAATATTTCTAAACCCCACAGTTTTATTACAACAAAAGTAAATTGCACAACTTTGGCAATTTTTCATGTAGGTACTACTTCAAATTATGACAAAACTTAGTTCACTAAGTACCTTTTATTTTATACAACTTTGACTACCATTTTGCCTAGCTACTTTTCATAGCTACTAAATACTGTTATTTAGCTTTTCAATTATTTTTCTTTTAAACTTTTTATCTTGCTCTTTATTCTAGTCTAGCTGTTCCTCCCCTTCCACTCAGACTGTTCCAGTTTTGAACAGCACTTACTTGCTGCTTATATTCAGGCCAGACAAAGAGCCACTATTTGATCTCTCAGTTTACTATCTGTAGACAGCAGGACTTTCAGCAGTCCCTTCCACCTAAGGCTAACTTTTTCTCACTCACAGTTAAGGGAATGGAGGAGGCAGCTCTAAGCAAAATTCTGGTAAGCTTTGGCATCAGTCTTACTGGATGTAGTGCAAAAAGAATGGTATATATATGGGAAAAAATTGGGGCATATAATGGAAAAACCTTTATGACAATGAAAGGGCTGAATTTGAAAAGATTTCAGAAAGAGATCATAGATGACTTTGAATAAAATTATTTCACAGGTTTCTTACTTGAAAAGAAATGTCAATTTTCAATGTATATAACTTAAGTATCCTAGAAAAGACAGTAGGAGTCAGACTACATTCATAAACATGACAATGGTTTTAGGTGAATTCCTCCAAAATATACCCTAAAGGGAGCTGCATTCAAGTAAACACTAAACATACATCCCTTGAGCTACAATTCCTTTATACCCTTTTTTGGATGCTGAGTGCCATCTCAGAGTCAGCATCAGTATTCCTGGGCCCCTCATTTTGTAGGCAATGCAATCTACGCATTTCTCAAAGTTCATTAAACGCATAGATGACAGAGATAGAATATTGGCATGGGTCTTTTCCCTTCAATATTAACTGATGGATTTGATGGGTGCACCACAACGTGGAGCTCCACCAGTGAGGCACAGAAAAGCCCTTGTGGAGTCTATTTAAAGTGTGATTCATTGTTTGAAAGATCTTTTTCTTTAAAAAGGTTTTATATTTTGCTGCATCTAGAAACCACTAGATACTCACACTGTAACACCGAACACCACTTCTAGCATATGAATGTAGCATAATCACCATACTATGAAAAACAGATACCTAGTAAGGTATTTTCATGTTCCACATAGGTTAACAGTACAAAAAAAGCAAATTGGTTGTAAAATGATACTACAAATTAGCAAACTGTGAAGATCTCTCCTCTAAATCTCAACTTAAAGAAACAGAAGATATGTATTTCTTATTTCAGTAAAAAAAAATTAAAAGGACACAGTATTTCTGTAAGATCTGCTATTCTAAAATTATTCTAGTCCTTTATTGCTTTTAGTTAAACTCAGTGTTAAGTGATATTTAAATATATGATGTTCCATTGTACTTAAATTACAGTATGCAAGTATAAATAAAATTATCACAAATTGGTGAACAATTAATGAGATTCATTTCAGGGACATTTCATCACTAAATGTTGCTTTCCTGCCAACCTAGACGTGAAGTATTTAATTCTAAATGACACCACCTGCTCCTATCTATAAGTGAAATAAAAAAGCTGCCAAGGAGCATGTTGGGAATTAACTTGCAGCCTTTTTCTTTAATCAGGCAGTTTTCCATAATGTTGGAAGCCAGCCACCTCATGGAATGAAAAATACCATTGTAGTATATGTCTGCAATTCAATTTCAAATCCTCATTGTGATGTCTGATTAACATGTTTACTTTACTATTTTTCTTTAGCTGCCAGGTAGGGCACCAACTACTTGAAGGAAAGACATAGTAGATAAAAGCCAAAACCCCATTCAGACAAGGTCGGTACAGTTAAACAAACATTTATAAATGAAGGCTCCTCTGCTTTTAACTGGTTTTCATTTCAAGGCCTATAAACAAAACTTCACTTTCAGAAATATGAGACTGCAAGGACATCAATAGAAGAGGAAAGGCATTTTAAGAGTTTAAAAAAAATACATTGCAAAAAACACAGAGAAACTTGTTCATACAAATTACTTCTGCTTTACACAGAAAATGTAGCTTTGGGCAACAATGTGTAAGGCCGGTTTTGTGGGACACTTTCATTATCTTTGTTGTTGAATATTCCCTTTTCCCCTAACAAACTACTAATAAAAAGGTAAAATGCAGTACATTTTGTTCTATGTCCATAATGTCACACTTGATAGTCAGTCAGATTGAGTTTTACAATCACATCCAGAACTGCCTTAGCAAAACAAAAGATCATCATGAAAGCATTTTGCATGATAGAAAATAGCAAGATAACAAGCCTTTTACCTTAGTGGCAAGAGAAGTAATGGTGATGTTTCACAAGAAACCTTGATAAAACCTTTATTTACAAGCCCTGTAACACTGGATTAAGAAAAAATACGTTTGCTTTGCTTTAGAGATGAGTCTTGCTCCTTACTTTCCTATTGTCTGCCAATTGGTAGAGTTAGGTTATGGTTGGACTGGATGATCTTATAGGTCTTTTCCAACCAGAATGATTCTGTGACTCTGTGATCCTGAGATTCAAAGTTTTTTTATACGTGGCTCTCCTTGTTGAAGTGACTATGAATACTTTTACCAGCTACAACAAAAAAGCACTGCTAAAGATCCTCGCCCAAACAACTGTAACAAGTCCAGCAGGTGTACTGCATGTTTAAGCAGCATATGTCCCACGTTTTATGTCCAGTATTTGTTCATGTACACAGTATGTGTTTCTGATAAACTTGTAGCCCTTTGTGTCACAAACATCATGCTGTTCAGCACTGAAGTGAAAGGGGAAAAGGGGAAACGACCCACCAAAGAATTAGAAGAACAGGAATACAACCTTCCTCTTTTCCTGAAACAAAATACAGCCTCCTCAGTAAAGGTTTGGTTTGGTTGCTACACATTGTATTTTCAAATTCCAGCCATTAAAAGCATTATCTGCTACCTCAGCACAGTCTCCTGATAAAATATTTGCTAAAGTCAACAGCTGTTTCCCCCAAGAGAATTAGTACTAGACAGAGTCAAAAAGTCTCAAACCTGCTCATTTAGATGCTTTTCAATATTATCTTATGCGATAATTTCCATAATTATGATTAGGATTTTTAAATTATTTTTTTAATGAATATGCAAGCATTCATAAATATGACTTAAATGCATAGGATTCTCACAGCAGAATCCACAGTACTAAGTCACCTGAAGTTCCTCCTAAAGGTACAGAAAAGAGCTGAGTTCCTAGACTGTGATTTCCAAGGGTCAATGTGCTGAGCACAGAAAGTCTAAATCGAAGCAAGAAAAGGGAAAAAAAGGTATGGTGGGAGTTCTGCCTCTTGCATGAAATACAGCAGCCATTCCACGTCACTCATCTAAGGCTCCAAGCTTGAATTCCTGTGTTTTAAAGCTGACTTTTAACAAACTTCCCATACTTGAATGCCAACTTCTTCTGGCTGTGCAGAGGTCCAGTTTCAGAAGGAGGGACAGACAGTGGGTACTTTTGGCCAGAGCAGCTCATAGCTCAGCAGTTGAGACACAAGATACGGAAGCAAAGCCTTCAAATCTACTCAGGCTTGAAAAAGCCTTGAAACTATTGAAAAGTGTTTGTTCTGAGTTAGACGTGTTCTGAGCATTTAAAAAAATCAGGACAATCAGAAATTGTTTAAGCCCTAGACAAAGGGAGCACAGCTCTGGGTATCCAAGGAGATTTTTGAATGTAAAAACCAGACAACAGTAGTGTCTTAGGCATTCAAGCAGTTTAAAGAGGAGTCTGTTAAATATTCTTCCTTCACTCTTGTGGAGATATTCAAACCCATTGAATATCTGATGGTGGCCAGAAAATGCCAGCAGGAAAATATTAATGTTCATCATTGTGTCACAAACTCTAAATGATTTTAGCATTCAGATTGTCAAGGGGACAGATGATGCCATAAACAAATAATCACTGAAGCACCACCAAACTTTTAGAACACTTGAAATTTTGAATAATTCAGGAATTTGTACCTGTAAAGACATTTTATTATTAAGCAGAAGTTGCATGGTGTCTTGAGATGGTGCCTATGCACTGACTTTATTTCTTCCTTAACAACCACTGACAAAGTATTAGAGTGCTGGTTCATTACATAGAGCTTATCTACAGTAGTAAGAGGTAAAAAAATGCTCAGAGAAGTCAAATACGGAAAAGTGGTATTAGGTTTGAAGAGGTGGGGGAGTTGAAAACTGATAGCTCATAATTCAGGGTCAGGCACTTCTTATTTTTAACCTACAGGCTGGAATTCTACTTTATGTCATGGAAAAGATGAATAGTTCCTTCAGGGGGTACCTAAAAATTGTTTACTGTTCTCATCACTTTGCTACAGTTAATACTCACAGCACATAATACATTACCTAGCAGTCTAGAATTACTGCTTTGCAGCAATTCATAGTGCTTACTTCAGAAGAAAACATGATACATGCCACATAAAGGATGAATGATGACAATGACAAATTAAAGATGTATTAGTGTTATTGCGAGTGACAGAAAGTTGCAGTCTCCTCTCTTCAGTCTTCCACTTAATACATTAAAGCCTCCTTAAAAATTGCTATTTCTAACTATAAAAGGTATTTAATTGGGCCTCTCACCATATTTTAAGTAGTTCCAACTTTTTAAACTTACTTATGCTGAATACATAAGGAAAATGGACATATAGACTCATTAACTGACCTTTCAGATGGAAAATCTGTTAAGAGACCAGTGCACTGAATTTAGCTTCTCCAACTCCTATTTTGGAGCTTTCTTTCATCTCCCATTACTTGTCTCATTTTCCCACTTCTTACCTTTCATATTAGAATTTACTTTTCTCTGAAAGCTATTATTAAAATATGCAATTATATTAAATTATTGGAACCAGCTTCATGACTTAGAAATGCAAATACTGAAGGTTTTCTCCCAGTGAATTTCACATATTAAGAGGTACTTCCAAAACTTAAGACTAAATTTTTTTAAAAAAAATTCAATTACTTACCTAATCTGAATCTGCATCAACATCATATGCCATGCTTTGTGCAAAATAACACTTCACGGAAATAATTTCATGTTGATATCAAGAAAAGAAAAGCAATTAATCATCCCCTGCATGAAATGTTCTGTAGTCACTGTCATATGCAATTTTATCAGCTGTACTGAAGCCAAAGTACATTCTGAATTTCACACTTCAGGGTGGGAAATGGAGAATCTACATGGCTGTCTGGATTACTTTGAGCTGCATTCTGATTCTTTGTGTTCCAGTAAAGGTTTTAAAATTATTATCTTAATATAATCCAATAATTCTCTATTATCAGTTTCATAATTCATTGTCATTTCAAACATGTATGTTGGTAAAGTGCTGGAAAATCTGGGAGGGGATTTCTGATGGCAGGTATAGTCAGATATCCTCACTTTCTGATACCTCTGGTTTATAGGCTCAGCTTCCATTAGGAACAACATTTAGAAAATGCAAAGAAGCAGGGTGGGTTATTTTCAGATTTGACAGAAAAATCCATATAATGTCAGAAAAACTACAGGCTGTGTTAACCAGTATCTCTGATCACAGCCATTTACATATCTTCCATCTCACATGCATATAGCTAAAGCACATGTTCAGATGTCCTGTAAAGATTTATTTTTTTCTAAGCTGAACAGTTCATTGTATTAACTGTTTTGTTGGGCTATTTCCCTGAAAGACATATACAGACCTATGAACAGTAATGGCCAGCTCTTAAAAATATCTATTGATTCCTGAGCTTAAATGAAACATCAGTGTCTAAGGTAACTGCATTGTTGCGAGTATGTTAAGTTCATTAGCTAAATCACAGCTAGTAAACTCTAGTAGAAAGCTCTGCTTGAAAATTGGGTGTTTAGAATGTACAGAAAAAATATTGATTGAACTAAATATTGAACTAAAGGCTAATTTATAGATACAATATTAAGGCAAATAAGGAGCCAAACTGACCCTTATTCAAGTAACTTACACTTAATGTACTACATTGCCTGCCCTAAAGGAGTATTGACAACAAACTATCTCGCCAGAAAAGAAGGCAAAAAAGCCCCTGACACAGAGGTTATGAAGCTGAGAATGAGAGGACATTCTTGTTTGATAGCACCAAAAGGAGATTTTGACTGGATCTGTGATAAATAGGCAGGCAGGAGAGACATCACAACTGGGACAAGTCTCTCAGGACTGTAATTACATTGAGGACCTCAAAGTAACTTGGGACTGGGGAATACAAAATGTCTTAAAATTGTCATTTCCTAAAGCCTTGTATTTTATGCTATGCCTTCTAGTTTGCAGTACAAATTTGTACCTGCCTGCTTCATGCAGGCAATTATACTGCATATGAAGACATCTTTTTTCTCCAGAGATGCACAATCTGTATGCCTGTATTACACAGAGGCAACTTTAACCAAATATCTGACTATGAACTAAAGGTCCTTTTGAAGTATGCTGGGAAGATATGCTTATCTAGACTGCATTCACAGTGAGAGGTTTTTTCCCAAAAATATATTTGTTCCTTTTTAACTACTTTGCTGTTGCTTTCCTAGTGGCCTCGGTGCAACCACTGGTCCTTATAGAACACTGAAGACACTTCATGAATGTGGGCATTGTGGACATTTGGAAGTCCCAGGTTTTACAGTGGCAGAGTAGATCAGGGCACTGGATCTGGAGAAGACCATGACTTCTTTCTAGCCTATTGGCCATACATTTTTTTTTCAACAGAAGACAGAGTAGGAGGGCTGAGCATGATGTACATGCAGGTCTCATCCAAACATCCTGCTGTGATGTGGCTGGGCACACACCCAATCCCATGATCTGGAAATAGTTGGCATCCCACATTCATTAAGTGACTGCCAGCATTCAGTCCTTCTGTTGTCTAAACCTGTCCAGATTATATGTCTCACAGGGTGCTTAGAATGCCAGTGGCATCAGGAGTGAGGTTATGCTGGTGCTAATTCTAGTGAGTTGCTTCAGAACTATGGACAATATGAAAAAGATAATGACTAGAAAAAAAATTATAACAACTTTCAGAGGAACCTAATAAAGGTAGGTCAAAAAGAAGCATGACAACAGATAAAATTCAATTTTGCCACAGGCACAATATTTCCCATTAGAAGAAGCAATGTAAACTACTTATGTATAGTGCCTAGTACAAGAACTGTAATTGCTTACAGAAAATACAATACAATTGTAATGCAATAAAAGTAAAAAAAATTGGCCTGCTGAACTCTTAGTAGAGACAAGAACATAGAAGAAAACAAGCCTGTATATCCTCAGAGAACAGTGTAAGTCACTGTACTAAGACATAAACTAGGCTTTTAATGTACCAGGTGAATGTATTTGATTTAAAAATCACTATACAGCAACAAATAAAAAAGACAGAATTTTACATGTCTATATGTACCTGACAAAAAATCTGTCCTTAGCTCAAGTAGTAGCTAATCAATGTTGGCATGTTACAGGTGTAGGGCATAAAAATAATTTCATTATGAAGGAATGAATCCTGCCTTATTTAGAATGGTGTAATCTCCTGTCTGGACTCCTTACCAAGTAGCCACCTTTTCCATTTAAGTATTACGGTGTTATGAAAGAGCCTATTGTTTTCCAAAAACTAGCATAGTGATAATCTATTGGGAGATCTGTGGTTTTACTTGGTAATTCAAGTTAAAATGAAGACAGACAGACAGATACATGCATACATACATACATGCTGAGTATGGAAAATTGCTCACAGCATTAAGAAAATCACCTGCCAGTCATAAAGAAAAAAAACCAATCAAACAAAAAACAACACAAGAAGACAGGAAACCAGCAGCATATCATTTTCATAATGCCTTCAAAATCTATTCCCTTTGTCTCAGAGCTAGTTCTGACTATGTTTTTAAAACACATCTGCATGTCCTAAGCAAATGTTCTGAATAAAATTCACATGTTTTGGACGTACTTTTTATCA
The DNA here is from genome assembly GCF_000747805.2 of Chaetura pelagica. Taxonomy (NCBI): domain Eukaryota; kingdom Metazoa; phylum Chordata; class Aves; order Apodiformes; family Apodidae; genus Chaetura; species Chaetura pelagica. The sequence goes on along the minus strand of NW_009970718.1, from coordinate 642,955 downwards.
AATCATATCTAAACACCTTTTCTGCCTTTGGGCTAGGTCTAGGTCTAAATAAAGAAATGTTAAAGGACTTTTTTTTCTCACATAGTGTTCTCAATTTGCGATATTTTTTTTGTTTTCTAATGGAGAAAAAAATATTGGTAAAGTCCACAGCGCACTTCCCAAACTCAGCCCACTACTCTCCCAAGTCCCTGGTGACATTATATGGCTTCTGGGGATTGCAGAGCAAGACATATCTTTCACCTAACAAATAAAATCTTGCCAAATACAGCAGTCATAGAACTTGAAGACATGGAGTTTCTGTGCACTACCATAGACTACCTATACATTTCCTAATTTTTTCAAGTTTAATCACAGTTATAGACTTGTGAATCTTTTTATGGTTTTTTTTCAAACTTTATTTTCCTTTTTATCTGATTAATTGGGACAATATTTTATTGTCTTCCATAAGACAATTCCATTTACCCTGCATATAGCTAACTAGTACTCATCCAGGCAAAAATATTTCCTCTACATATTTCCCATTACTTAGAGGAGCATAAGATGCCATGTCACTGTAATTACTATTACAGCACAAGGTTTGTTTTGTTTGGTTTTAGTTACCTATTGAGCAGAGTGCAATTTAAAAAAAAAATAAAATAAAATACAAAGAGAACAAGAAAAACAATAACAACAAAGGGTTATTAACTTAGGCACATCTTATTGCTCAACATTGCAGAAGCATCTGTGTGTTTTCCTGCAGCCATATAAATACAAGCAAAGTATCCTCAGTTGTGCCTGGACAATGTAACTATGGCAGAAAAACCTATTACACTGTGTTCAGCAGGGTGCATTTTAAGAAAGAATTTGGGATAAGCAAATTTCCACTTTTAGATATTTGTATTTTCTTGGATGTGTATGCAAGTTCAGTGCTTCCCTGAAATTTAACTAAATAAATGAGTCTGTGGAAGCTAATTCTGGAGCAGAAATCTCAAAAGGATACATAGCCTTTCAAAGCTGTAAGTGTTGGCTTCTAGCAGTATAGCCATAAAAGCTGAGAACAGCCTCTCAAGCAGGACTCTTTAGAACTTTTAGTACTAGTTAGAACTGAGACTGTGAAATAGAAAATGTAAAAAAATAACATGAATGTGTCTGAACTTTTTTGGACTACACAGAAGACTCCTTGTAATTTGATTTTGCGTATGGGGAAAGTTTAATGTAGTTCCTATTCTCACCACAGTGGTATATACTTAGAGAACTCCATTTCAGTTTTGGAATAAATAATAAAACAACCAGAGTTTGTAGATCTTTTGTACTTTAGTAGTACTGGTAATAAGTACTTCTAATTTATTGAACAGTTAGACAAAAAAACAATCTCTCATATGGTCCATACGCTGATTTATATCTGATTTAGACAGCAAAATACAGGATCATGACTAATTAGACACTAAAGTTTGTCTCATAGATATGGATAGTAGGAAAGCTGTAGGTTTTGATCCTAAATCTGAATAAATGTTTCCATGTTTTGTAAAAAATTAAGTTATAAGGAAAGAAATGCAAGTAATGTGCCCAACAGAACGAAGTCTGATGTTTGGACAACTCTACAGCACACTATCCCTCTGTTTTAGCCTGCTACTGTTACTCACACAGTTAAACACACAAGTACCTTGAATAGCTTAGCTTGCAGACAGACAAAAGAAATATCAGGAGTGCAGAAGCACACAGCATCCCAGAGGGTGGAAAACAGATATGCAGAAAATGACCCATGAAAGGATGTCTGAATCAACCTGTTTTTTGCATGTACAGGGAAAAATAACAATAAATTCCTTGGTCTGTCCCAGGGGTGGAGATAATGGCAACTTAAAGGATCATGTGATTACAAAAATCTACTCTGGCTATATCAGAAATAACACTGGTGGATTAAAAATATTAACTCATGATCATTACTGACTTTTTGTGTCAAGACTGCAATTAATGAAGTATACACTGATTAGCCACCAAAACAAAGAGATATAAGTTTTGTTTAAAAAGAGCCAGGATTTTTCACTGATAATAGCTTGAACAATTTGTATCTTGGGAAACTTTTACTGCTCACCTTGCACAGACTTTTCTTTTAAAATATATGCACTTTTCTGTTCTGCACATAAACAAACTTGTCATTGTCAGGCTAAAACACCAATGTCCAGGTGTCCAGGTGTGTCTCAGGTGGGAGGTAAAAGAGTTTCACTGAACTGAAATGTTTAAGATAATTTAAATTTTTTATTTCCTAATCTGCCCTCAAAATAACCAGATATTTATTCTTTTACTAATACCAATGACAAAATGAAAGCAGAACAATAGGGGAAACAAAAACTTAAAGAACATGAAGAGTAAATACGGAGAGACGACTACATATTTTAATCACCACATGCTGAGAGAATGAAAAGCATTAACAAAGAGGAGACAGTGATCCAGGCTACAGCATGAGAAAGAATTACAGATAGCCTAGATTAATATAGCATCCTATCCTTAAGAAATGTGTCAATGCCAATCCCTAGTGGATGACTAAGAATATCCTAGATTGAAAAATCTTTCCTGGGCAATGTGACTAAGAAAACAAAAAAAAAATCATTAAAAGATAAGATGCAACTTATCATTAACTTATCATTAACTTAACTTAACACCTGAAGATCTGTGTTTACAGATCCACATCATCTTGAATTAGACTATCCTCCAGGCATCTGCTGCTAATTTGGACATTCTTGGCTTGTTTCAGAACTATTTATAAAATGTATCCTTACTGATGTGGTGATTAAGATAATGTCTCCCAGTGTCCTAACTGGGATGAATATATTAGGATCAAGTCTTCATATAGAACACATGCTATAAGAAGCATACAGATCACACAGATAACAATAAGAATGCAATATGAAGCTATCTCAGTCTGTTTTCATGACCTACATCTGATTCAGGTAGACATCAGTCTCTTTTGTCATCACCTAAAGTGGTGACAAAACTGCCATGCCACCATCGATAGGTATCCACCAGCTGGCTTATTCTATAAATTGGCTGAATAATTTTGGAGTAGAATGCAAGTCCTGCAACTCAGGAGCCATAAAACTCATGGGAAGATTTTTGACAGATACATCATTGAAGAAAATCGCCCTCATTTTGTATCTGAAATGGATCTTTTTTAAGACTCTTTCAGGGCTCCCCTTGTTCTCAAGAATAAAGGAATTACTGAGAATAAAAACACTATTTCCCCTGAAGTTTAATAAAATATCTTCTATCAAACCTGAAGTAAAAGCAATATTCACATTTTAAAAATGTTTTCATGAAAATGAAGGTGATATTAGATGTTGTGAGATATTAAGTACACCTAGGGTGTTGCCTTACATAACTTTACTATTCCATCTAAGCACTGATTGAAATGTACTTAGCTCTTTTGACCTCTATTTCATTTCCTCAGTGAAGCCACTTAAGCAGTAATTTGCTCAAGAAAAGGTGTTATGAGCTTCAATATGACGAAGGTCTGGAGGATCAGCCCATGAAACTTGCAGGAAGATCCATTTTGAAAGGGGACTTTCAACTAAAAGCGTGTGTTTCAGAGAGCTGGAATATTTTATTGTAACTGATATACAAAAACAGAAGTTGTGATTTCTTTTTTTTCTTTGAGGCATTAAGGCTAAGCCTAAATGAATATTCTTAATGTGCACAGGTCAACTAACATGACAATGCCACATGCACAAATAAAAAACTAAAGTTTCCATTACTGTATTGATAAATGGATCCAGTTTTAGAAGATCTTAACATCAGTTCTCACATCAAGTTACAACTTTAGCTTTCTTGAAAATAAAATAATTTTAATGGGACTTCTTTTGAAGATTTCACTATTCAAGAAAAGTTTCAGGATCTGACCATAAAATTACACTGGAATAAATTTTAGAAGAAACACATAACAGGTCTTACAACGTTCAAAAGAAGCAAAGCTACTGGATACTGAACTTTATTCCCACTGATTATTTTGACAGAAGCACCTATTCCATACACAAGTTTTGATTTCTAAAATGAAAACAACCCCCCCTATGTTAATCATAGCTGTCTAAAAGTCTAGTTTTCAATTTGATGTTTGATATGATGCAGTTGTACATTCACACTTTGACAAATTACAACCTTTTTGGAGGATAAACCAAAAGCAGTGTAGAGCACGCGGCAGCGCAGAAGAGAGAGCGGCAGCAGCACCGGCAGCGGTGAGAGCTGTTCCTTTAAATTTACTGAGGAGAGGCAGGGAGCTGCGCGAGGGCTCAAGCTGCCTTCCCCCTCAGTTCACTCTAATTCATCAATATTTATCCTGACAAAGTTTTGCCTGGAATTCCAAAGTCAGTTATAGTGCTGTGATTGTCACTGGATGAAGCAGGAAAAGATATTGCAGTTATACAGATGCATATAGAACGAGCATATTCTCACTTCTGTTCTGTATCCAGAATTTTAAACTAACACTTTTGTTACACCTAATGCTATTAGTGTTAATGAAAAAAATGCCAAAATGTCAAAACATTTTCTGCAAACTTATTAATACCAGTGCTACAGGATGAGCAGTAATGTCTTCAAACTTAAAGACTGTAGATTTAGATTATATATTAGGAAGAAATTCTTCACCATGAGGGGCATGAGGCACTGAAACAAGTTGCCCAGAAAAGTTGTGAATGCCCCATCCCTGAAGTGTTCAAGGCCAGGCTGGACAGGACTTTGATCAACCTGGTCTACTGGGAGGTGTCCCTGCCCATGCAGGGAGGTTGGAACTATATGATATTTAAGATCCCTTCCAACCTAACTACTCTGATTTAATAATAATAATATGTCTAGGAGTGGGGATTAAGAACTTTACTCCATATTTTGTATTGGGCTTCTGACAACTTTGCCTTTCTATTTACATAAATCAGTAAAAAAACTCCCCTTTGAGCTGTTTTTGAAGACCTGCTAAGATTTTGCTAAGAACAGGCCTTTTAATTCTCATCAATTTCTCCTCTCTTTTCCAAAGAAAGGACCATGCTTTTACTTCTCTAGAACAGAGAATAGAGAAAGCAGCCTTCAAGACTTATTTTTTTTTTTTCCTTTTTTTTTTTTACATAGGGTCTAAACACTCCATGCAGATTTTGGGAGGTTTTCCCCCAAAATATATACATAGGACCTTTTCCAAGGGCTATTGAAAGGCCTTTAAAAGCTTCTTATTTTAATGATTTTACAGTGGAACCTAAAGAAAAGCAGTGCTGTAAGAAGAGCAAATATATGATTTGACTGAATAGAGAATTTCTAAAATAAAGAAAATACAGGAAAAAATAGAGATAGGTAAAGTGTTCTGGAGTAGAAGAACCAGAACAAGTTTCAATGTGGACTAAACTTGGAAGAATCTTTGAGTCAAAGAGAAGGCTAGACTGAGAAAACTGAGAACTGAAAGGATTGGAAAAGATAATATTATAACTCATGATTTCTTATCCATAGGTAAATCTGTAATGTTTAGAATAACCTCTTTTTGAAGACATACATAATAAAAACAAATGTGGTGGTAGAGAAACAGTTTTGAATTCCTGCAGATTTGCTGAGCTGTGAATTCAGAAAAGGTAAACCTCTGAAAGAGGGAATTTAAAAGCATTTTAAAATGCAACATTTAGATAAAACAAATAAACAAATAAATAAGTGGTTATAATAGAAAAATAAAAATAAAACAAAATATGGGATAATCTGAAATATTCTCTTCCATTTTTTTAAATTTGAACAACAGAAGCTGTTACCTGTCCTACCTTACTCCTAAACACTGAAACCCAGAAAGAAAAAACAAGGGACAAAAAAACCAAACCATTTTACACTCCTACAAAATTACACATATTTATATTTCAAAGAATCATTGCATTCTAATTATTCACAGTACTGCTATGACTTTTCACTCTACTTTGAATTTCTTCCCCTTAATAGCAAGTCTCCTTGCTTTCTCTTTTAATGTAGCAATACTACAGAATCTAAAAGAAGAAAGGTAAAGAAAGAGAGAAAGAAGGATAGACTGAGAGTGAAAAGCCTGACAACTGTGTAACAAACAAGAACATAGTAGAAAAAAAATGTATTGTACTGAAGCTGAAAATTCTTTTTGAAAAATGTCAGAAGACCAGGTAGATTATTAAGCAATACAGTAAGATAATTATTTGTTTGCCTTGTTTGTACAATATTAACTACCTAATTTGTAAGGCATGGTGATAGAATTTAAATGCTAATAAAATCTTAACTGAGCTGATGTAATCACAACAAAACAGATTTTATATGAGTACATATCCTGTGTGGAAGGAACAAAATACCCAGCAGGACCAGAACCCTGGACTTCCACAGGGCAAACTTTGGTCTCCTCAATCATCTATTAAGGGAAATCCCATGGGACAGGGTGCTAGAAAATAAAGGAGCTCAAGATAGCTGGTCAACATTCAAGGACCACTTCTTGCAAGCACAGGATCAGAGTGTCCCAATGGTTAGGAAATCTAGTAAGGGTGCTAGGAGACCTGCATGGTTAAAGAAGGAACTACTGGGCAAACTTAAGTGGAAAAGGAAAATCTACAGATCATGGAAGGAGGGGCTGGTCACGTGGGAGGAATATAGGACTGTTGTCAGAGGATGTAGGGAGGCAATTAGGAAAGCTAAGGCCTCCTTGGAACTTAACCTTGCAAGTCAGGTTAAGGATAATAGAAAGGGCTTTTTCAAATACATAGCTAGCAAAACTAGCAGTAGAGGCAATATTGGCCCATTGAGGAATGAGGTGGGAGCCCTGGTGACAGAGGATATAAAGAAGGCAGAGGTGCTGAATGCCTTCTTTGCCTCTGTCTTCACTCCTGCAGGGTCTCCCTATGAGCCCCAGATTCATATAGCCCCAGAAGAAGTCAAGATAGAGGAAGAGTTTGACATGGTAGATGAGGATTGGGTTAGGGATCAGTTGAGTAATCTGGACATCCATAAATCAATGGGTCCAGATGGAATGCACCCAAGGGTGCTGAGGGAGCTGGCGGAGGTCATTGCTAGGCCACTCTCCATCATCTTCAGTAAGTCATGGGCAACAGGTGAGGTGCCTGAGGACTGGAGGATAGCAAATGTCACTCCAGTCTACAAGAAGGGCAAGAAGGAGGACCCGGGTAACTATAGACCGGTCAGCCTCACCTCCATCCCTGGAAAGGTGATGGAACAACTTGTTCTTGTGACTATCTCCAGGCACATCAAGGACATGGGGGTCATCAAGAGCAGTCAGCATGGTTTTATCAAGGGTAAATCATGTTTGACTAACCTCATAGCCTTCTATGAGGAAATTACTAGGTGGATAGATGATGGTAGAGCGGTAGATGTGGTTTATCTTGATTTCAGTAAAGCATTTGACACCGTCTCCCACAGCATCCTTGTAGAAAAGTTGATCAGGTATGGGTTTGGTGATCAGGAAGTGAGGTGGATTAGGAACTGGTTGAAAGGAAGGAGTCAGAGAGTTGTAGTCAATGGGGCAGAATCTGGTTGGAGGTGTGTGACTAGTGGAGTCCCACAGGGGTCGGTACTGGGACCGGTGTTGTTCAACATCTTCATCAACGACCTGGATGAGGGTATAGAATGTACCCTCAGCAAGTTTGCTGATGACACTAAGCTGGGAGGAGTGGCTGACACACCAGAAGGCTGTGCTGCCATTCAGAGAGACTTAGATAGGTTGGAGAGTTGGGCGGGGAGAAACATGATGAAATTCAACAAGGGGAAGTGCAGAGTTTTACATTTGGGGAAGAACAACACCATGTCCCAGTACAGGTTGGGGGCTGAACTGCTGGAGAGTAGTGTAGGTGAAAGAGACCTGGGGGTCCTGGTAGACAGGAGGATGACCATGAGCCAGCAATGTGCCCTTGTGGCCAAGAAGGCCAATGGCATCCTGGGGTGCATTAGAAAGGGTGTGGTTAGTAGGTCAAGAGAGGTTCTCCTCCCCCTCTATTCTGCATTGGTGAGGCCACATCTGGAGTATTGTGTCCAGTTCTGGGCCCCTCAGTTCAAAAAGGACAGGGAACTGCTCGAAAGAGTCCAGCGCAGAGCTACGAAGATGATTAGGGGAGTGGAACATCTCCCTTATGAGGAAAGGCTGAGGGAGCTGGGTCTCTTTAGCTTGGAGAAAAGGAGACTGAGGGGTGACCTCATCAATGTTTACAAATATGTAAGGGGTGAGCGTCAGGGGGACGGAGTTAGGCTTTTCTCAGTGATGACCAGTGATAGGACAAGGGGTAATGGGTGTAAATTGGAGCATAGGAAGTTCAAGGTGAATATCCGAAAAAAATTTTTTACTGTGAGAGTGACAGAGCACTGGAACAGACTGCCCAGGGAGGTTGTGGAGTCTCCCTCACTGGAGACATTCAAAACCCACCTGGATGAGTTCCTGTGTGATGTACTCTACGTGACCCTGCTCTGGCAGGGGGGTTGGACTAGATGATCTCTCGAGGTCCCTTCCAGCCCCTAAGATTCTATGATTCTATGATTCTATTCTATGAATTGTTCTATATGAGCTAATTATCAACAAATACTCTTCTCATTCAATTAGGATATTCAGAACAGCCTTACAGTTGTCTGGATCTTCACTACACTGAACTGCAATGATGTATTTTCATAAATTCAGGTGAAACTGGGCAAATCACATAAAGGTGTAGATGGAACGGTAATCCTGGTCTATATTACTCAGTGTGTCTGTCTTAAAAGTGTTAATCAGTTGCAATATTGAATATGCATAAGAATATCTTCCTTGGGAGTGAAAGCAAATAAGGTGTATTGATATTCTGAAGTGCTTTGTGAAATAGAGCCTGTTCAGACACCTTAGAAGATCACAATCACACTGGAAATGCCCTGTCTTCAAGAAGCCAGTCTGTCCAGTCCAGTTCTTGTTCCTCTCAAAAGCAATAAATGCACGTGTTTCCATAATAGTACAGTTACACTGCAGTAAATAATAGCATTCAAAACTATTGGCTTTTACCTTAAAGGTTGTGCTCATCTGTTTGCTTGATATATTTTATATGAATAGTTCCACACAGTCAGCACTGCATAGCTGAAATCCCAATAAGCAAGGGTGGTGACCTTTCATTACTTGTAAACATAAGGCAAACTTTATCAAATATTCAACATATTCTCTTACAGTAGCACCTGTATTGTAAGCCCAAGAGGGAATTTGAGAGCAAGCAGATGGATGAGGCACTCATATCAAAACACACTCCCAAGAAAGAGATCAGTGCAGAAATGCCAACTGAGATTTTATTTACTGTTCACTCAGTGAAATGCACTGAGAATAGGAAATTGAAAATACAGATGTGATGGGAATGATACATGAAAGCACCCAATAAAATGCAACATGTGATGTACTCAATTCCACTTCTGTGTATGCTTATAATAAACTGATGTATCAGCAACCTCAGCTTTCTTAAGACACTCTGCCTATCAAGGATAGCTTATGCATTAGTTTCAACATCAGACTTCCTATTTTAAAAGTCTCCTTTGCAACAAAACAATTTATAACTGATATAGCTATAGCTACATCTACAACAAACAGATTTTCATTCTTTCTTGGCCCTCTGTTTTTCTAAACCATTCTAAATTGAGAGAAGTAAGAAACTTCCTTTAAGTTCCTGAATTTCACTGGGGACCTTCTCAATTAAAATTGGTATGGTTGCTTTTGAGTAGAATATTTACAGGCCTTTACCAAGACTAAAATTATGAAAAAGCAACCTTTTAAAATACATTATTTTCCTGGAAAACCTCCTCTGCCTTTGTACTTCAGGTCTTGCTCTAGATAGTTCTTCCAGGATTTTTTCACTGACAGTTGCAGAACATCGTGAATTCAGCAGCCACAGGCATTAAAAACAGTCTCATCAAATTAACTACAAATCAGAGTTTTTGCATGCAAATACTAAGATTTAGGTCCCCTTGGATTTTAACTACATAAACAGATGTACTTTTTGTTAAGGAAAATAGTATATGATATTTTCCATCTAATAATTATACTTCGGCCCGTGTCTGCTAATAAGTGTCTTCAAAGAAGACAGGCAGACAAAACAAGTTTGCATACATGAAATTCAAAATATTGGAATGGCAGCTCCAATGTGCTTTAATTTTCTTGTATCAATTAAAAAAATAATTTCACTTTTTTCTGAAGTATCATGGAAACACTCACTTTTACAACTTTAAGCTCAAAGACTACATGTGTTCCTGGCCCACCTCCCATGATTATGATGAAACTTGTCACAGGAAAAAAAAAAAATTACATAAGTAATTTTTGCTTTTATATTTCTCTCGGTACTCCTTAGAAAATATTTTTATGAACTAGTACACTTCATGTTCACCTACACATAAACTAGAGGTTTCAACCTTGCTGGAAAAAGCTCTTTATATTTTTATAATGCATATAAATAAATGCTTTCTTAAAACAGGATCAAGAAGATCACACAATGAATGCTCTATTTTGTTCCCTTAATACGATGAAAAGACTGTCTGAATTGGAAATTCTTAATTAACAGTGCACTCCTGAAGATAATTTCTGCTTTGAGAACCCTCAGTAAATACACTGAAACACCTGTGCCCAATTTCAGTGCTTGTCCCTTAAATAAATATTTGTAGGGGAAAAATACAAAACAAACAAAAAACCCACAAAACAAACAAACAAACAAACAACACCAAAAAAAAACAACTCCAACTTTTCTAATAAAACTTGCTTAGAATACTGCCTGAACCTTAACATCCTTAACATAGCATATAGTGAAGTACATGTAAAATTTTGGACTGATAAACATTCTTACTTTTGTGATGTGTAACTGATATTTCATTTCTTAGCAGAGATGTACCCAAGAAGGCAGATTTAGAGGATTAAAGCCAGCACAGCACTTACATTCTGCAGCTGTTTCACTTAAATAAAGTAGAAACTTTATAATTTCTGCTTTTCTTAGCACTCCCCAAACCCTAAGCCTTTACAAAAGAAAAAAAGAAAAAAGAAAAAGAAAAAAGAAAAAAAAAAAAGACACAGATCCATTGGGTTTCCTGC
>NW_009970718.1:615874-631913 GCF_000747805.2 Chaetura pelagica | reverse complement strand
AAAAAGTTTCTCTTGCACTTTTTCACTGAATACTACACAGACACTCAAAATATTTGAAAGTATAATAAACAAACAACTGAGTCTACAAGCCCTCTCAATTTATGAAATAAACACATTCAGAATATCTGGATGCCTGTAAGATTTCAAAAGCTAAAAAAAAATATAGCTATACTCAGGAAAACACTGAAAATAAAAATTATTTTGAAATTGCAAATAATGACCTATTTCCATTTTTACTATGATTAATAAAAAAGACAAGAGTTTGATGGAAAAACTGGGGGAGAAAAATGAAAAGAACACAATTACTTGCAAATACTAGTAAGGAATTTCCTTGTCTAGGCAGAATAAAATGAAACAGGGATCTTATCTTTAAAAATGCGCAAGACTTCTATTTACTTATAGGTCAAGGAAGAAAATAATTCACATTAAAGTTCACACTATGAACTGGTTCAACTTTTGTGAATAGCAATGATGAGCTTGGACTGTGGTATATCCTTTCTCCATTTAGTGTCAATGCTTTCAAAATAGAAGTGGAAAGTTTGCAATTAAAGTGGCCTAGCATCTGGACAACAGTTATGATGGCAGTTATTATCTGAAATAAGTAAAATTTGGGGAAAAATCACATTAGGGGGAAAATCACATAAAAGAGAACATAAGGGACATGCAGAATAAAAATATGGCCTAGGTAACAGTGAAACAGCAAGAATTAAATGAAACCAGATTCCAATTAGAGAAAAATACATCCCAAGTAGTCAACAGCAAAGCCTTGAGACAAGGTTGCAAGATATCTGCAAGACAGATGAGAGGGATGGAACATTTCACATTTATCTTTTTCTTGAACTTTACTTTTCAATGCACAGAAGTAACCAAATCATATAGTATTTTACCAAATGTAAATTATTTTCTATGTAAATTATTTTTATATGTAAATAATTTTTATGTAAATATATTCTCTCTTAATGAATTAGTGGATAATTAGTTATTATTGTAAATAGTTTTGGTTTTCCTTAATGCCACCTTGGTATAATTTCTTTAAGTACTAATTGCAATTACCATATTTTTAAACAATACATTGATGCATTCTTCCTTCCTTTGCAGGAAAAACTATGCATTTTAGGCACAGTTTATCTTAAAGAATTTAGAGTCTTTTAGCCATTGAGGTAAGGAAGCTTTAATTTCTTTTGGGATTCTAACTCTCACAAGCAGTTTCAACTTCAGAGCAGGTTGAATGGGAATAATTTCTTGCCAGAGGAACTAATGGCCATCCCATTCTTGCACAGTGCTGGCATTTTGCTGGTACTTTGATAGAAAAGAGATTGCTTTTTGCTGCCTCTTGTGCTTTAAAGGCTTTGCCGAAACTAACAAGCCTTTCACTTGCAGCCAGTGCTTGGGGCACAGGAAAGACTGAAGTTACCACATCCCTCTTCCATATTATGTAAACGACTGCTAGAAAAATCCCAGTGCCTCTGCTGTCTTCTCAAAAATAGGGCTTTGAGCCTGCAGAGCAGAGAAGGGAAATTTCCATGCATATAAATTTACAAGGAAAAAAATATGTAAAATTTGTCATATAAACTTGTTTATTTTGAGCCATATTGATAAAATACAGAAAAATCTAAGGAGAAGGAGCCAGTCTAAGTGGAAATGAAAAGCCTTGAGCAAAAGGGAGTATGCAGCCACTGTCTGAGGGCAGATTAGGAATCAAACATTGACAAAGAGAAATCCTTTAACTCCTTCTATCCCCAAGGATAGATTTAACCCGCCTCAACACTATAGTAAAGAGAATTTATTTCCCTCTTTGTTATACTCATGGTTGCCCTGAACAAGGCTACACCATATTCACACATGCTCAAACATACCTGCTTAAGAAAATCAACTGGTACCAGAGGGACTTCTAAACTGCCACAGACTATGAATGAAGCATCTTGTACAGCAAAGTTTAATAGCCATAATCAACACTGACTTTCCTGTAAAGGCAGAAAATGGCCTTCCAATATACCCAAGGTCATGGATGGTGCTTCAGATGCGTTCCTATCTGAAATACCTTTCACTTTGTTAATAGTCACAAAAAGATAAGCCTATACATTTGTAGTGAATTTCATAAATTCCTGTAAATAGACCTTTTTTAACACATCTACTGCTTTAAAGAATTGTGCTTTCTATTTCAAGAGGAGAGGGACTCAGTGTATTCTCTTTCATAACATACTCTACAGATTTTCTTTGCCTCTTGTATTACCTCTGCTCATTGGACAAGAGTATGAATGATTCAGTGAATGACTGTAATTATTAGGGTATAAAAGGGTAAGCAGAACCCAGGGACACTCTTCTTGTGCTGCTGCATGAATACAATAAGCTTCTTTCAGTCACTGCAAAAATTATTGTTTGTCTTTTGCCATCAGATGAATTCATTTGTTCAAATATTATCAAGTAACTTTTTGTCATCCTCTTTTACTTATCTTTCCCTCTTGTATTCACCTGATTTGTATTCTTGCCTGTGTCTTGCTTTTCAGGTACCCAGTAGTACACAACACTCTTCTATGTTATCTATTTTCCTTCTTCTGACATAATCAGCTCACATTTCTTTTTTTTGTTATCTTTCAATTTCCATGTAAAAAAATGTAGCCACAAAGTACAAACAGAGGGCCTGAAAACAGAATACAAGATACAGGCAGACTTAGACTAAAATTAGAATTAGTATGAAAGTTGAGATAGGCAAACCATGTAATTGCAAGGCACTGTCAGTGCATACTTCATTCTCCTATCCGTCCCACATGAACTTCCACTGTCACAAGTAAAATCAGACTGTTAGCTTTCTTTTTGGCTGAGAATTGCCAATGACTATATCTACTGTTGTAAAAATGCAAGTAATTAAAAATAGAGTTTCAAATTGAAGATTATATATGGTCGTATATAATATAAGACAAATTAAAGCAAGATGAGGGGGAAGAGCAGTCAAAACAAGCATTAAACACTCAGGGAAAATATGAGACACATTTAGTGGTACCTGACAGTACTTTGAAACAAGAAAAAATGGAGGAGTAAATAAGACCAAGCTGGAAGTCTGCACTAGAAAGAAAAAGAAGGAAGTGGATTTTGCAAGAAGAGATTGATGATGTTACAAGTGTTTTACAAGTATGGACTATGATGTTTAAAGAGGATTTTCTACAATAACATAACTCCCAGCTGGGTTAATTTTCTAAATTAGTGAAGGACATTCCTGTCAGTTTGACTGTGTTGGTATTGATGAAAGCTTTTTTCATCAAAGCATCTCCCACTTTACTGCCCCCCTTACCACAAACCATGACCACTAAAAAAAGGCTATGAATATTTCAAATAACTAAATGGCATAGATGGATGAATATTTTAATTCAAGTTATGTTTGTCTTTTATCAAGATGTAACTTTGAACATAATAAATTCTGTTTAAAGAATCAAAGACTTTCATATTCTATATTTTGAATCTTTTTAATTATTTAAGTTCTTTCTAAACAGTGGAATGTTTATAGACATAGCCAATGGCATGCCAAAAAGCAGAGAACAAAACTAAGATTGTATCCAGCCTACTCCTCTGATAGATTTTCAATCTAAAAGAAAGAAGAAACGTGTTTTCTATTGCCTGCTGTAAACATTCATGCCATAACTTTCTTTACTTAAATTGACAGATCCATAAAAAGGACATTGTACAGTATTTACCAGAAAGAATGTGAGGCTGCAGGTGACAGCTGAATTATAGAAGTCCAGGCAGTGAACACTACCAGGAGTGATTCACTCACCTCCTCCTGTGGCATACTCACATTTATTTCAAGGAGTACTGCATGAGGATTGCTTAGATTCCAAAACAAGGACACTAGAAAGTTTGGCTTATATATCAGTTGGTCAGAGCTATTACCTATTTACTTCCACAATCTTACTTAAACGTTACAGAATCACAGAAGCACAGAATCACCAACACTGGAAAAAACCTTTAAGATAATCAAGTCCAGCCTATGACCTAACACCACCACACTGGCTAAACCATGCTTAGTCCTGTTTAGTACTTGTGTACAAATCTTCCCCCCCGTATTTAAAACAAACACTGGGTGCACTAGTTTCTTCCACAGTCATTTCAAAACAATTGAGCAGTAATTGCATGAAAGAACACTGACAGTCGAAACAAGTTTGAGAAGTACAAGTTTTAACATTACATTATCAAGTTTATCTTCAAACAACAGTTAAACTGTGTTAAAATTTAATTTAAAATGTACAGAATATTTCTGCTTTTCTTATGCTTTGCTAATTTAGAGTAAATAAATTAATATAATAAACTTTGAATATAAGTGGAGTGGTGCCCTCTAATTCATATTTCAGATGTAGCACATGAAAACATCAGGCAAAGTGGGAAAAACCCTGTATATTCAATCAGCATTACAAGTATTTCCTCCTTTTCTGCATAGTCTGAACATAAACGATAGACAAGTCTTTAATGTACATGGGACATGTCAACTTGATTATCTCTGTAAGAGAAAATCATTAAAATCCTCAATAAAAGGTCTGAAGGTGGCAGTCAATGATAACACAGTAACATTTGCAAAATAGCAAATCTCGTTCTTGTCTTTTTTAAAAAATGGATTTGTGTGTGACACACAAAAGCCACTAAATTTTCTCTATGTAGGACTCACAAGGTTTCCCCTGGGGAAGTGTGCATGGTTATGAGTGATACTGAGAAAGAAGCATATCAGATGGGAAAGTATAGGGCACAGATGCAGTAAGTATAGAATGTTATAATATCCCTTGGGGGATAGTATAGAAATATATAAGTAGGAAGTATCAAAGTATAGAGTAGATGACCACAAATCATAACTTCTTCAGGACTTACAAGAAAGTCTTGCAGGAATTGTGACTGTTTAATTTAGGAAAAAAAAAAAAATAAAAAAAAAAATGGGGGAAATAGAATAGTTCTTTTAGCAAGTAAAATCACACACAGAAAGGCAATGAGTAACTGTCCTCCATCTCCACTAGAGGAAGGCCTAGAAGGAATCAGATGTCTGCAGTGAAGAAAAGACTGGTTTGTGAAGAAAAGCTAACTGTAAAAATAGTGAAGGATTACAAAGAAAAGGAAATTGTTAGGTGTCCTTCACAGAACAGGTTAGATAGGTGTTCAAGGAGGTCTGTGTAATGAAGGCAGTACATTAGGCTATCACTGAGCTTCAAACAGCTTCAAATTTGAAGCAGAAATATGTACCTAAATTTCAACTTTTTAAAGGCAACTACTTACTGGTGGAGAAGAAAAAAGGAACTTAACAGAAGCAAAATACTATAAATGGTAATACAAGCAGCAACTTCAGCTCAGAGAAATGATAAACTTGGACTCACAAATATAAATTCTGGTTTGCAGTATGCAATTTTATCTGTGGTATTTTCTAAAAGAACACATTATCCTTCTGTAGTTTGGTTTGAAAAAAAAATAAATATATATATATAAATTTATAGACTAAACAAAGCCTTTATGTAGAGTATTCACAGTATTAGCAAATGAACAGTTTTGCCTGGGAAACTCACTATGAAACTTCCCAGCTGAAACTGAAGCTCTATGGCTATGGGACTATGTTAAAGCACTTGCTGTGAAATCCTCTGCAAATGAACCATACCTAAAATGCTATGAATACTTACCCATCTATAATCTCAAAAGGATTAATTCAAGATATATGGAGAAATCAGTTATGTCATATGCAATAAATACATTTAAATCAGTTGAACCTGGGCTTCCTGAAGAAAACATTTCCACAATTAATTTGTTGTTTGTTTGGGTATAATAACATGTCATTAAATACTCACAGAACCTAAATAGCTCCTTTACACTACTAATTCAAAACTTTTTGAATTAAAATACTGACTTGCCAGATGGTGAGAAACAGCAAGATATCTCATCAACTGGGAAATCTGAGTTCAGGTTCACAGGACAGCAGTGGCTGCATAAGATGGAAAGTATACAGGAAGCCCCCAAGGGCAGGGAGTGAAGACTGCCAGTTAGATGTTTTTGCAAAACAAGACAGACAGTTCTTGCCTCTCTCACAGTAAAGAGTTATAACAACATGAGGAATGCAACTGGGTAGGAAAAAAGCAAAGGCAACCAGTAAAAGAAGAGGGTCAGGTTAAAGTGTACTCAGCACACAGAGCTGCCCATTAGGAGACTATCCCAGGTTGATTATTTTTATCTTTTTTCTTTTTCACCACTTTTGCTTGCCTCCCTTTGTTCCACCCTCTGTCCTCTGCCCAGTCTACCTCTCTGGTCTTACAGTGGACAACCAAGAGAAAAAAACACTACATGAAGAATTGTTCACCTAGGTGTAAACAAAACCCCCCAAAATGGAAACACACACAAAATTTCTGCTAAACTGGCAGAGGTAAATATAAAATAATACATTGCACTGCATATCTTTTACTTTCCAATTTTGTACTATGCTTTTTAAACAGAGGAAAGGGAAAGGAAGCTTTAACTGAGCCAAGTGTGGGAACAAAGCTGTAAATTAAAAAAATCATAATGTTTGTCTTGCAAACTAAAACTCCTGGCTAAAGCAGGACACTCAGCTTAAGTATCTTAACAAGATTCTGCAGCCAGAAATTGGAAAATCTAAATCAGGAGGGGTGAGTAAGACTGAAAATTTCTCTGAAAATCCAAACCAGTATTTTCTGTTTCTGGATGTTCTGTGTCAATTTTTAAGGCAGGTAGGAATAAAACTACTTCTTTAAGAAAGGCAAGACAGTTCCATGAGGGAGCAGAAAGGCTGGCTGCTTCCAAAGGGCAGGGGAGCTGGAAGCCAAGGAAGGCAGCATTGTGGGTGGGGGTCCTGGGTGCTCTGGGCTAGCAGGTGCACTCAGGGAACTGGCAAACCCAGAAATACAAAAGCCAGAATAAGACCTTCATTTAAGCAAAACTTTAATCACAGATGGAAACCAGCAATCATATTGTTCCAAGTCACTGTGAGTCCTTTAAGACAACTGGAAAAAGAGATCTTGATGCATTTCTTTTTTTCAATATAAGATAAAAAATAAAGTCAGAAAAACAGGCAGTACAATGAGCTGCTAAAACTCTGAACAGAAAGCCAGCATGACTCCTGGCCCAGGCCTAATTCTGATGTTTCCTGCAAGTTGATAAAGTCCTGGTCTGTGCTGTGCAGTCCACACAGAGACACCTTTGCATCCTTTTCTATGGGTCCACTGCCCACAACTATGTAAGCGGGACATCTGTCATAAAACCTGGACCAAATCACGGCCTTCCTATGCCTGTCTGTGGAGGACTTACTACAAATCTGATGTTATAATCATAACAAAACCAATAATAATAGGGTGTTGGACAAGGCCAATATTCATTTTATCTATCATAAACCCCTAAAAATATTGCTAAATCATTACATTTTCCTAGTAGCCAGCAGTACTTCATCTGTTTCCCACACAGTGACACCATTGAATTCACTTTCACTTTTAATCCTTTATCTTTTCCTACTATTTTTATTCTATTACAGAAAATGGTTTTTTCTCCAGTAAACCTGTGGTGAAGAAGAATGTGAATTCTACAGCAGCAGTAGCAGCAGCAGCAAGTAAATTAAAACACGGAAAGTTTTATGAATTAAATATGAAACTGGTTAATGCAATCAGTTCTGTACTATGTACATTATTTATTTTATTAAATTAATTTGACTCTAGCTCTGTTTCCAGGGTGCTAAGGTTTTCAAAGACACAGTAGGGCAATCTAAGAAAAATGGAATAGAAGCTGATGGCTTTGGAGCTGAGTAGAGTGCATTTTGGGATCTGGCAAAAGAAACTGTTTGGGATTTTGGGTTAAACACATTTTGAAAATTCTGGCTACTTTGATAAGCAGGAAGATACCTTACCATATTGACATTCAATCTGTGAGTATTGGACTATGAAACTAACATCTCAGAGAAGAGCAGGAGCAATTCACACCTTCTTATGTCATTATTTCACTGTGAACTAAGACATCACTGCAATGGCCACATAGCATTTCTATTTTGAAATCTCCTTTTGACGCATTATCCCCAAGGGATTCTGTAACAGATGGCTATTCAACGAACAAGCAGTCTTGCAACCCATGCACCTTTATCCCCAGCTACACTTCAGAAACCAGTAAGAGAAAGTGTAAAAAATTGCTGTCAGTCCTACACCAGCAAGGGATGTAAAATTCTGCTCCTAAACTAATACAAATCCCCTTCAAATTAGTTTTGAAAGCATTCCACTCAGTATATACTCACTGCTTTTCCAAGATCATCTTGCAGCTGATACTTTTCTGTTCTCTGGAAATTGGCTATTTTTAAAAAAGCTACTTACAGAGTTAATGTGCTGTCTATCCATCCTCCTCCCTCAAACATAAAAACTGTTAAAAAGATATTATATAGAATATATGAAAGTCCCATTTGCTGTTAAATGACTGTTGCTAATATGTTGCTTATATTTCTTATGAGGACTAATGGGACTATCACAGCATTTCTCTTTCCAAACAGAGAGGTCAGCTTCTTTAAGCAATTTTCAAGGAATTGTAATCAGGATAAAAGGTTTCCCAGCAGGAAACAGACTGGCACAGAAACATTTGAAAAAATAGTTCTCTGTGGGGAATTCAAGCTAAAGAATAGATGGCCACAAGTCAGTACATTTTTAGTGTGTACTACATATGAATGCATTTATTTCTGAAGAATAAGGATCATTTTCAGAGACCACAGCATGTGAAGTATTTGAACACTCTTCAGAGAAATGCATCAGTGATATTAAGTTTTCTGGGATTCTGGATAGCTATTTATGGAGATTTGGATAAATTTAACCCAATATATGACACAGAAGTATATTTCTTTTATGAACAGTTAATCAGAAAGTTTCTTGAAGAGGACAGTGATTTTCTTCATATTTTTACATCACACAGTACAGCAATGATACAAAGGTACACTGCTCAATCTGACAGAAGTAAAAGTGGATAGATAAAGGGAAAGCGCTAGCTGTAAGAATTTTGGAAAGCATGAGAACAGCATCACAATAAAACAATTTCAGATTGTCTTGAAAACATGACTTGAAAGCTGTCTGAAAAATCACATACTGTATTATTGGATGACAGCATGTCCCAGTAGGGCAGTCAGCACAAACACTGGCTTCCGTTCTATTTACATTTACAGTCCTTCATTTGTAAGGATGTCATCTGTAATTGCTTGCTTGCATATCATATATATTCTGCAATAATAATTCCTTAATAAATAATAACAATAGTTATTCAGCAAAAATAAATCATGTCTCAAAAAAACAGATAAGATCCTAATGAAGGAGGAGTCAGTCCTTCAGCTGACTGCTCAGGATATGGAATATTATCAAACTTCAGATCAAAGAACATCTGATCTTTTAAAAGGTCTGCCCTTCAAAGAGAAAAGGGGAAGCTGTCAGGTTCAACTGGCAGGGATCGGCTGAAAAATAGCATCTGCATACAGTGGAGAAATGGAGAGGACTTAAAAATTACTGAGAAATCCTCAGCACAGTTAGAGCAGGATTCACGAGTGTCTCTGTATTTTTGTTGCTGTGGTGCTAATAGTAAAAACTGACAAATTGTTACTAATAAATCCTAGTTAGTTAAGAAGAAACTGCTTCTGTATCCTTACACCATCATCAGTCCCATGCCAAATGAATGAGTGAACTCCAGGGACTGAAAGATAATTTCAAGTCCATGTCTCAGCTGGAAGATCTGGGCACTTTCCAAGCCACAATTTCAAGACACACAAAAGCCCTTTCATAGAATCATAGAATCATAGACTCTTAGGGGCTGGAAGGGACCTCGAAAGATCATCTAGTCCAACCCCCCCTGCCAGAGCAGGGTCACCTAGAGCACATCACACAGGAATGCATCCAGGTGGGTTTTGAATGTCTCCAGTGAAGGAGACTCCACCACCTCCCTGGGCAGCCTGTTCCAGGGCTCTGTCAGTCTCACAGTAAAAATTTTTTTTTCGGATATTCACCTTGAACCTCCTATGCTCCAATTTACACCCATTACCCCTTGTCCTATCACTGGTCATCACCAAGAAAAGCCTAACTCCATCTCCCTGACACTCACCAGAAAATCTTTGGGCACGTGAAACCTGTTTCTCTCCCAGCTCTTCATAGGTATTTTTTCCCCTGGAGCTATTGATTCCATAAGAACTGCAGATTTCAGAGGGCAAGACTGCAAAGAGCATCAGTGCTGAATCCTCCTGTTCACAACTCACTTGAGAACTTTGAGCAGTGCCACCACCCCAACTAGATTAAAGCACCAGAGCTCTGTTCTCAGCTGCATGGCTACCTACCATCAACATCAGATGATTTTATCTTCTGGTTTAATCTGCCAAGAGGAATCATAGAATCATAGAATCTTAGGGGCTGGAAGGGACCTCGAGAGATCATCTAGTCCAACCCCCCTGCCAGAGCAGGGTCACCTAGAGTACATCACACAGGAACTCATCCAGGTGGGTTTTGAATGTCTCCAGTGAGGGAGACTCCACAACCTCCCTGGGCAGTCTGTTCCAGTGCTCTGTCACTCTTACAGTAAAAAAATTTTTTCGGATATTCACCTTGAACCTCCTATGCTCCAATTTACACCCATTACCCCTTGTCCTATCACTGGTCATCACTGAGAAAAGCCTAACTCCGTCCCCCTGACACTCACCCCTTACATATTTGTAAACATTGATGAGGTCACCCCTCAGTCTCCTTTTCTCCAAGCTAAAGAGACCCAGCTCCCTCAGCCTTTCCTCATAAGGGAGATGTTCCACTCCCTTCATCATCTTTGTAGCTCTGCACTGGACTCTTTCGAGCAGTTCCCTGTCCTTCTTGAACTGAGGGGCCCAGAACTGGACACAATACTCCAGATGTGGCCTCACCAATGCAGAATAGAGGGGGAGGAGAACCTCTCTTGACCTACTAACCACACCCTTTCTAATGCACCCCAGGATGCCATTGGCCTTCTTGGCCACAAGGGCACATTGCTGGCTCATGGTCATCCTCCTGTCTACCAGGACCCCCAGGTCTCTTTCACCTACACTACTCTCCAGCAGGTCAGCCCCCAACCTGTACTGGGACATGGTGTTGTTCTTCCCCAAATGCAAGACTCTACACTTCCCCTTGTTGAATTTCATCATGTTTCTCCCTGCCCAACTCTCCAGCCTAAGTCGCTCTGAATGGCAGCACAGCCTTCTGGTGTGTCAGCCACTCCTCCCAGCTTAGTGTCATTAGCAAACTTGCTGAGGCTTATATGGCTTATAGCCATAGGTGTATAGACCTCATGGAAACTGCAACATTTCCCACACTGGATGACCAGGAGACCAGGTGTACTGAGATGCCCCAAATTCCAGTTCCACCCCAAAACAGCACATCTAAAGGCCTGAAGCATCATGATTAAAATAAAGTCTCAAATGACTTTGTGCTTTATTGATTATAAATAATTTCCAAGTATGCTTGCTGCTTATAAAAGACGGCAGTCCTTGAAAACAAAGTTTTGTGATCCAAACTATACATTAGTATTAGAATCCATGCCTAATATCAGTTATTATAAGTTTTATAAAGCATAGGTGTGTAGTGTTTATAAAAGTTGTCATCATCTTAATTTTTGGTTTTCTATTTCATTCTTTCCTGGTTAAAAAAAAACAAAACAAAACAAACAACAGATGTTGTTTTTGTAAGGCAGAGCATAAAATATCATAATTCGATTAGGAGTCTGAACAGACAAGACAAAGATTTTGCCAGACTTTCAACTCAGAGATCTCAAGGCAGAAAAGAAGGCATAACAGCAGAGGAAGGAACAAAATCAAACACAGGAGCTGCACAATTGTGAAAAGCAGAGATAGCTGAAGCTCAGCAGCTTCAGCATTCAAGAAGAGCAGAGATGGTATGAAGAGTTTTGCACTGGAAGATAAGGAGCTGTAACTTGACAAAGGGAAAAAACCCAGACAAGTAGAGATCAAAAGTATTCATTCCATATGATGTAGGCTTCAGTAATTATTTTGTAATGTTTTTTAAACCACAGCAGTGATTTAACCAGACTCAGGATAATATACTTGCTCCTGACCTTTGATGCTTGCAATTATATAAAAGGTTAACCATGACTGAGGCTACAAGAAATATTAACTGATTGAATTCAGTTAAGTTTTGCAAGGGCAAAATAGATAGTTCAGAGCCCTGCATAACTTAGAAAAATGGGCCAAATATAAGAAAACATGGACCCAGACTTAAAAGTCCATCACATTCCCTTTGGAAAATGGAAATAAATAGTTCCTGAGAAAAAGGAGGAAAATTGTAATAGAGGAAGGACTCCAGGATTTGTTTGTTAGCAGATCCTTTTGTAAACATCTGAAATGCAACAATGCCAATACAATTCTGTGTGCAAAAATATCCACCTTTGAAGCACTTTAACAGAGAAGGATCTTTCCTACTTAGCTTTGCTATAAAATCTGCTAGAAAACTGGCTGCAATTGTAAACAGGTTGCCAGTGAAAAGGCTGATGGTGCCATTGGGACAGGCTCCTCTCATTTGATGGCAGCTGCCTAACCTACACTAGTCACAGAGTGTCCTGTATTGTTCATGGCACTTCTGGAGGATGATTCACCTACCCATCTAAAATCTCTGTTTTTCAGTGAGATGAATCACCTTCTAGAGGTGTCATACATGAGAAGAGGATCCTAGATGACTAGTTGAACTTAATGCTCAACCTTTAAACAGCCGAAGTAACATAAGGTAGCCAAAGCAGAAGCCTGTGACACCTATAAATATAAAAAGTAAATCAGGATATAATTAATACCTGTTGCCTTCAACCCAAAAGTAATCCAATGAAAACAGTGTAACTAGAAATAAGTCTTTGGTGACTGTGAATGTACAGCCAGACCCAGTGTGCATGCCTTGACTACCAAGGCAGCAAGCAGCAGTCATAGGAGAAAAGGTGGAGAATGAGATAAGTTCACTAAGTGTAAGTATAAATACCAGCAAGTTTGTATACTTAGTGCTTATGATTAATAACATGTAAAAATGAGTGATTAGCATGAAGTGTGCTATTAATTAATGAGTTTAATAAAGTGGGGTTTTTTTAAGTTTAAAACTGTCCTGATATATCAATCTTAAAAATACAATACAGAAATCTCTAATCCCCTGAAAAATAAAGAATCTGGACACATACTGAGTTGCAGGAATATTGTGCAGCAGTGCATTACGCTAGATGACTAATAACTCAAGTTCTTAACAGCAGAAGTTGTATACAGGCTTATCTTAGTGAACAACTTGATTTTTTTTAAATATCACTATATCATTATAAGTTTTCAAAACATTTTCAAAGTCACAATCTAAGATATCACACCTTCTCTACCCCTGTAATTTTTCTTTACTAGGAGTGGTAGCAGTCAGATTGGATGAGTGTACAAAATTTCACTCTATGCCAAAAGTAACCATTGAGTCATAGAACATTCTCTTTCAGAAGAGACCCACGAGGATCACTGAACCCAGCTCCTGACTCCATACAGGGCAACCTTAAAGTTAAACCATTTATTTAAGACCATTGTCCAAACACTTTTTGAAAACTGACAGGCTTAGGGCAATGACCACTTTCTTTGGCAGAGTGTTCCAATGCTTGACCATACTCTTACTAAAGAACTTTTCCTAATACCCAATCTCAACTTCACCTGATGCAGCTTTAAGCCATTCCCTTGTATCACTGAAAACTAGAGAGAGGAGGTAAGCACATCTCTCAGCTCCCCATCATGAGGAAGTTGTACACAGGAATGAGACCACCCTTCAGTCTCCTCTAAGCTGAACAAACCGAGCATCCTCACCTGCTCCTTGTAAGTCATGTCCTCTGGTCCTTTCACCACCTTTGTTGCCCTCTTTTGGACACATTCTAGTATTTTGAAATACTTCTTACATTGTGGGGCCCAAAACCGCACACAGTACTCAAGAGGATGCCATACCAGTGCTGCTTAATTAATGTTGATGTGAATTTGCAAATGCAAGAAAATTTTAAGGATTGAAAACCAGAAAAATTATTCCTAAATGTAGATAATTTTTACAAGCGTGTATCTGCCAAAGCCACTTTTTTCAATGCATGCTATTGAGTTTTTTTATTTGTGCAAGAAGAGGAATGTTTGGAAGCTTGCTAAATAGAACGGATAAAATTATAGTAAGCTATACTTCTCCTTTGAAATCTCACCTTATTCAAAGGTGTAAGCAAACCTTGACAAAATTGTTTATGTGCAAACATCTGAAAACTTCATTGAGTTTGGAAAGATGTCAGAAAAATTACAGAAGAGATTTACACAATCCTAGATAAAATGAATTTCCTATCAGAACTTACTTGCTCTGATATTTGTAGCTAAAATATATGTAAATTAACAATTCTGTAACAAAATGTAAAACACTGTTATAAGACCTTTTTTTAATAACTTTTAGAAGATGAACAAAAAGCAAAAATTTGGACATTTAATGTGTGATATTTTACTAAAATGCTATTACTACATATCTCCAAATAACAGAGTTTTTGCAAAGCTTTTAAATATTTATAACAAGAAACGTTGCCTCTCTTATGTTTTCATTCTGCGAGGAAACATACTTTTTAATTACAAAATGAATTTACATAGGAAGCACTTTCTAATATATGCAAATCCAGCATTATCACTCTGCATTGTTAAATAATGTTTCAGTAGATCTTGTAAAACTGCAGCAATGGCAGCGTAAAGCTCTTCTATACAACTGAGATAAATAAATCTCTAGAGAAGGCAGAATATTATTTTCTATTGCTGTAAATATGGAAGTGTATTAAACTTCTGAACTGAGATTTGGTTTAAGAATGCTAAGTGCCTACTTTCACTATCAGCTAAGATTAAGGTTTAGTATGAATCATGTGCACTTTAAACAGTACTGACAAGAGCAATGTGTTATTAAGCATTGAACTCTGCCACGGCAAATAATATTTATCTGACAAAATATAACTAGTGACTGACATTTTCTATATTAATGTCATGTTTCATTATTTTAAAAAATGTATTTTCTTAATTCCTACAGACTTCCCAAGGTGTATGAAGCTTTAGCGGATGTGTGAACTGTTCTCACTATCTCACAGGCTAACTCATATTGCAGAATGTAACACTTGAGAAGTCAAATTTAAACTATACAAAAGAAGGGAAATTAAAAAGTAGCATAAATATCTGTAATGTGGAGTCATGAGGGAAAGCCAAAAAAGCGAGTCATCAGAGAGAATTTAGTGGAATAAACTGAGAACCATAGGCAAGATTTGAAAGTTAGCCTGCAAGACCCCTGAGCCTCTATCAGCCCAAACTGAATGACTACTCTCAGTTTAATGCCCTTCCTTCCTGTAGTTCAAAGCATGTGACTGAAAACTGGCTGTGCTTCCATTTAAGCAATTCAAAGCACTGAGAAGAAAAAAAAAGAAAAAAAGAAAAAGAAAAAAAGAAGAAAAAAAGAAAAAGCTGGTGAATTCAGAAAGCTGCTTACTAATAAAAAAGTTGACTAGTGCAAATCATGCATTCAATAAAAAACCTGAGAAAAAACCTGAGTTCAGCCTTGTCACGATCCGTGACCTATTATATCTCCTTATTGGAGTGTATTAACTTATCAGGATTTGCTGAGAGATCCACACGTGGATATCGCCTCACACAGAGGATACAGGAACTTATGTCCCGACTTTTTTGAGTGAATAACTCGCTCAGTGCTTACTAAATTTCTAACAACAGCAAGGTTTATTGTGGGGAAAACAAAGCAATTTGGGGCAGGAGGTTCAAAAGGAGTGATTACAACACATTAAACATATATGGGTACACCTTAGTTACACATCTTATCCACGTGAGGGAAGCAGAGGGGAGGGATTTGCCCGAATGGCTGGATTATATTTTCCCCTATAAGCTGGGGTAGCCGGAATTGTCTCACCACACGGCAGTGCAGGTAGGATGAGCTGGGTAGCAAAGAAGCTGCGGGCACTCCAAGCGCAGGTCGCCCCCCCCCAGAGAGAAGCGGCTCCGGGACTTTGGGACCGGGGCTTTGGCAGC
>NW_009970718.1:614023-615723 GCF_000747805.2 Chaetura pelagica | reverse complement strand
GATTTTCCCGCAACACAGAGGGGCCCAACCCCCGCCCCTGCTTCCGGCCGCGGCTCCTCCCCCGCAGCTGCTCCCCCCCCCACACACACAGAGGGGGTTCAGCGCCGCGTGGAGACACCGTTTTAAGTCAGTTTTGTCGGCTGACTCAAAGGACATTTCATGTTCGTGTAAGGAAATACCTGGTCCTTCACAAGCCTCTACTAAGAAGACAAGAAATATGTGAAACTCATTGTAAAAAGTGTGTTTTCTTTTGTTTCTGGGAAAAAAAAAAAAAAAAAAAGAAAGAAAGGAGAAAAAAGTGAAGGGGAGGAGGCAGAAACACAAGGAAAAAAAAAAAAAAGTCAAAAGTGAGTTAGGTTTTTCATAAATGGAGGACTTAAGAATTAAATGGAGGACACCAGAATGCAATAAATTCCCTGATTTTCTTTGGAAGATTCATCAATGGAAAGAATTAGGTATGCAGCATTATTGAAAGATAGACCTTTTATTAAGTGTCTTCTTACAAATACAGATTTAAAAGAACACATTACCTTACTGCTTCGTTATTTATAATATCACTTTGAGCAATATTTTTGGAAATGGCATTTTTAGGCTTTTGGACAAGATTTCTCAAGCATTTTTAGTTTATAAAGACTTCAATTTCTTCTACAAAAATAGTACATTTACATTTCAGATGCACTGGTGACACAGTGCTGGCTTGGGACAGTCTTTTAGCCTGAACTTGAAAGCAAAACCAAGGAATTTGACAAATATGTCAGGAAAAAAAAAAAAAAAAAAAAAAAAAGAAAGTGAAATAATTAAATATATAGATATACACTTACTTAATGCAAGATTAATGTGGAGGAAAGGTACTATTTTGACAGTTGTCAAGTGTCAGCTCCACAAAAAATAGAGAACATGTATTAGCAATGCCAAATCTATATGGAGCTTAAACTCTCTAGAGCATACAGAAATTGCCACATTCAGTAATAAAAAATAATTCAACCTCTGCAGTGCTTTACTTCTTTGTCTTCTCTGCTGAAATGGCTAAGAGCACAACATGATGCTAGTTTTTTATATTTCTGGTGATCGCAGAAGTTTTATACGAGCTAAGCTGAGAGATCAGGGGTTATTTAAACAAGAAAATATCTTCAGCATGAAACATCTTGCAATCATATTAGCTCTTACATCTTTTATACATGAGGAAAAACATCCTATGCCTCTCACAGCTTTTGATGGGTTTGTCTGTTTGCTTGTTTTCCTACCATGAAGCCCCTTGCACATATTTTCACAATCCTTTCAACATACCTTCTATCATTGTACTAGTTGAAGCATCTGTCTCTGTGCTGTTACTAAATATGCAGCCCTGAAGGGCTGCTGCAACTGCCTGCTCACACACTGCAGTAGCATTGAACTCAGTTGGGATGTTCTTTCAAGTGCTTTGAAATACCTTGAAATAGAGAATGTATTATAGAAAAGCAAACTCTTTTCTAATTCATCCATGTAAACAGAAATCTATAGTGTCTTCTGCTGTGAACTAACAAAGGCTGCTGGGTGCAACAGATGAAATGCTTTTCAGGAGACCCATCATGAGAGTGAACCCTTTCAAATGTACCTAGGATTGCTCAGATGCTGAGGAAAAAAGTTAGGATGACTAAGATATCAAACTAGATGAGATGGCACATGGTCTGAAAGACACTTTTGTACTTGATATCAAACAT
>NW_009970718.1:584446-613949 GCF_000747805.2 Chaetura pelagica | reverse complement strand
AAGCTGTAAAAAACCTGCAATTTTTTTTTTTAAATAGTGACAAATAAACTAAGGGGAAAAAAAGCCAACAACAACAAAAAAAGCATTTGTCCTTAGAGGTTTTAAGTGAGTTTTATTCAGGTAGCCTAACATCAGTTGTTACAGTTAAGAAATTCATTTTTCTTTTTTATAATTAGGTTAGCAATGACACACTTTGTGATTCTGGTTAATTACCTAGAACCCTAAGGGACTGTTTGATGCTTGTTATTACACTTATAATCAACTAAAACAACTGCAAGTGTATTTGCAAATTACAGCTGTTTTCATTTTTAGTTTTCAATGCACAGTGGCTGTGAATTATAACAAACAGCTCAGAAACAAAAAGCATTTGTGATGTGCACAACTGAAAGGATGCTAAGGAGTGCATTCCACTTGTGGTAGGTAATCCTTTTTCTTATTGTAAAAACATGTGCAATTAATTGTGAGGTTTAGAATTAGCTGTAAGTACTGGGAGATATTCCTCACTGGCAAAGTGCTACCTCTGACTATGGTAAAAGGTTCTTACTATACAAACAGGAAAATTAGTTCTTCATCTATGTATTTAGCATTTATGTGCCACAAATCAACACATCACAATAGCAGAGGAAACCTTTAAATATCCAGCAAGAACAGGCTTCTTCTGGTGCGTGACTGTGTGACAAAGATACAATCTCTTTCTATGAAGACTGCCAGCCCTGGGCAGATGGAGCATGGCAGGGGCTGGAGGAAGGCATGGCAGGGTGAGCTGTGTGCCACCCCTTGCTGAGGAGAGTCTGTGGTGCTATAAGCCTGCAGCATAACGTCAGAAGGAAAAACCCGCTGAGGGATGAAGTCCTGATCTCAATGAACTGGCAAAACTCCCACTTAGTCCCACAGAGACAAGATTTCTCAAGTTTTTAATACAGTGTACAAACCAGACACAAGATCAACCCATTCTAGCTTACAAAAGGATCGTTTCCTGCCCCCACCCCAATTTAGTTAATAAAACTATTGTAAATGTCTCAGACCTCAATTAAGGTAATAAATTATTTTAAAATGTGCAATATATCTTTAAATCTATATAGGATTGAAAAATACAATGCAAAATTCTCTAAGAGTTTGCTCAATGTCATTAGCACACTGTCACTGAAAGTCAACTTACAGCTGGAGTTCAGTTTGCACTTTTACTGTAGTTTCAAGATGATGAGACTGCTATGAAAAAGAAGTATCTTTTGTCCAGGTCCAATTTCTATGGAAAATCCCAAGTTTCCTTTGGTTGCTGTTAAGATATGAAATCTAAAGCTACCATTGATTAATGCTATGTAACACAATCTACGAAAAGTTTAGTCTCCAGAAAGCTGTCACTATTCCATTTTAAACACTTCATTTTTTTTATTTAAAAACCTATATCAGCATTTCCGTATTCTTTTTTTTTTTTCTATATGAAACTTTAATAGTTTTAGTCTGTTACAAATCTCATTTTAAAATACAGGCATTTAAATTCCAGTTGAGACTTCCTCTAGAGAGATAGGAAGTAAGGCTTTAAAGGTGAATTCTGACAGAAGAAGAAATTTATTTTTTTATTCTAGAGATAATTAATTCTTATCCAGATATGACTGGTGTCTTCTACTGTCTCTACTGGCAGACAGAACTATTGCTACTTAGATTCTACAGTTTTGTCCTCAGAAAAAGCACCTAGCTGTCTGGGGAAAAAAACTCTGAAGAGTAATCAAAACCCCACTTTTATCAAATGTTTCAGTGCTTTGTTTCACTGTTGTTACAGATTGTTACACTATTGTTAGTTTTGTATCTTTCCTGTTTGCTTCTGCAGTGAGATACTATCAAGACCACAAGATCATAATGACATAATGATCATTAATGAAAGCATTGTGTGCTAAAGAAGGCAGCATAGTATTAGGTCCTTTTGAAAAAGGAATATAATTTTAATTACATACAGATTTACAATGTTGATGTTTACTAAATTTATTTTACTTAGCTATTTGTCAAAGAGTTGGAAGAATTTGTTCATTGTTTTTTAGATGATAAGTGTACTAGTTATTTAATTATGCACAATAAAGTCCAGACAGATTTTCAACACATCAATTATCCCCTTTAAATCTTGGATTCTGTTAAAATAATATGTTTTCACCTCACATATTTTGACAAGAAAGATAAAAATTCAGATTTGCAATTTTCCGAAATCTTTGTGCGAAAAAAGCAAACCACCCTCACTGAATTAGTTAAGAGGATGTGGTGCTTTCCTCTGTAATTCCAGGAATATGTTAGATTTCTTCAGAGTCCCAAGAGGACATGCTCTTAAGAAACAGGGATTTATGCTAGTAGGATAAAAGCTTGCTGTAGAGGTTAAGTGTGGTTTCACAGGATTTGGCTCTCAGGTTATAATTTCAAAGGCCTAGGGTGTTGTTTGGGCCACAGCTCTTTTTTTGATGGATAAAACCCTATTAACTTGAGACATAGCAGCAGGGGTAAAACTAAGGTTATTGTGCTGTTCTAGTTCAGGTAGCATGAGATTCACTAAAAAATCTGCAAGTCAGGGAGAATATGAAGGCTCAGCTAGCAGTCGATAACTTCTTTCTTTTTTTTCCTCATGAAGTCTGCAGGTTTTTTCTCTATATAAGCAATCTATTGCAAAGTGATGAAGGACTACAATTTCACACACTTAAAGACAACAAGTGATAAATTGAAATGACATGGGTCTTGCTAGTTTACTGCTGAAGTAACCCAAATACCTTTTTACTTTTTCTTACTGTCAAATTAATTTGTGTAAAATGTGCCAGGAGAGACCTCTGAAAGCAAGCCAGATATCCTATTATGTTTTTCTTCTTTTTTAGTGCACAATTCATGCTTCTGCATTTCTTAAAACTTCAAAGTAAAACACCAATGTGAAATAAGGCCCTCCATACAACCTACACTGCATGTAAATGCAAATACAAAAGATCAAGATAATGTCTTTATTATTTTCTTTTTTAAAGATAAAGTTCAAACATGAGATGAATGATACAACAGAAATGCAAGAACCCTTTTTCTAACTAACATACTAAAATCTATTTCTTGGACAAGAAGGTTCCATTGTACAAAAATACCTTGTTTGCACTGGCATGTGCACCACTCAATGAAGCTAGTAGTTTTGCTATCTTCAGTGATACCAGTAATTCCTAGCACTCTGCAGTATAAGGAAAGAAAGAAATACGGATTTTAAATACATTTACCAGTGCTTCTACTCAAAGCTGAGATAATGTGACTTATGAAATACTTAAAGGAAAACTCTAAGAGTAGTTCACAGTAGATGGTAAGTAGGGAGATGCAAGATAGTCCTGAGTAAGATACAAAGTGAGTAAAAGACATCTCTCAACTTACATCACGCAATGTAAGCATGAAGATTACATTCTACATTCACATTTTTATAATACTACCAAACTATTGACCTTAATTCAAAATCCAATGGATACTTTGGAAATTGAGATGAACAAAAATTCACTCCAATACTACAAACATCAGTAGTTTCAAAAATCAATAGCTGTCAATAGCTATCAATAACTAGGAAGAGTAGACTTACTCTCTACATGACTCCATTCTCTAAGTATAATCAGATCTTCCATTAACTTGGGAATATTTTGAGTTGTGACATTACACCTTTATTGAAACAAATTGTGACGGCCATCAAAATTAACTGACAGTAACAGCTGAAAATGTATAAAATCTAATGGCCTATTTGAGTACAGATCTCATGTCTATATGAAGCAGTTCTTCAAAACCTGTATTACAGGACTTATTAGATAATAATAGATATCCGAGTAACAACAACATATTGAGGTTGGCAAAGGGGAGTGTTTTATCCTTTTGTAGGATACAAAGGATACAAAGCACACAGCAGCTGCAGCAATACCAGAAACATTTGGAGGAACATATATATACTTTCACTTCAAAGTGCATGTCCATTTTGGTACCATTCAGTCTAAAAGAGGGTAGGCATTTGTTTTATCCTATAAGTGGAAATCTGTGTTAGCAGCATTATGAAGAACATATTTGAACTGGTGGCCCATGGTTGTGACACAATTGTAAGAGTCTTAAAAAAAAAAATCAAAACAAAAAAATAAAACCTGGAATGCTCTATCTAATCAATGAAGCTGTGTGTGTGCTCTTTCTTCCTGCCAGTCTCTGAAATGTGAAGGTAGCTAGTACAATAGGTGGAGCCATAAGCTGCCAAGCAGCAGTCACGGAGAATTTTGTAGGTAGTTACTTCTTCTGATTCTTCTCCTTTTTCGGTGTATAACACCTTGTTTTGGTCATAGACCTCCCCTGGATTTCATTAGTTATAATGTGTATATGGCCAAAATTCAATGCTGGATACCAATTTCACATCTGTTATGGAGTAGTCCAAGAGTCTGTTATTTTGGCACCTAAATTGTACAAATCCTGGTTTTTAATAAGTTGCAAATTAATCCTGAATTTTAATCTGTGCCATGGAAAATATGTTAACATAAAGAGGCATAATACAGAATTAAAAATATTAAACTGCTAGCAAACTAGGGTTTTTAGACTTTCTGTTATTTCTTCGGCACATTTTTGTGGTATGCAGCTGAGCTTTTGGCTTTGAAACTTCTGGCTGGCTGAACCACAAAATAACCCCAAGTCCTACTAAGGTAATCCAAAAGTATAAATTGGTAAGGACTGTAGCTCTTCAGTCTCCTCTCTTAGCTATGTACCAAGTCAAAACTATATTCAACAAAGAATAACTTTGGAAACATTGAGTAAAGGTTTTCATAGCCTCTAACAATGTGCAATACTGCATAAGTACCACTTAAAATACATTAATGCAACAGCTCTAAAGCACTGATTGCAGGGACCGCTTACTATACTCTTAAGAAACAAAACAGAGTGACTCTTTAAGAAAATACCTGGTAACTCATTTTACCATCATAAAATATGGAAAGGCTTCTTTTTCTTATTACTTTGATTGTTGCTGCACAGAATTTCTTTATTAAAATTGCATGACTTCCACCAGAAGTGGAAGTGTTATGTTGTGAAACAGCAGATTTTTATTTTTCTTCCTCCTTTTTTCTGATTATCGATCCACTATTGATCCAAGATCCATGCTTGCAATGTGCAAATTATTAATCATCTTCAGGTTTCTAGGTTTGGTAGGAAAGAAAAATCAGACCTTTGATCACCTGATGGATGATTCCTGTTCTGCATCAAATGCAGCTAGACATATTTTCAGTGATTACATGAGAATAAATATTATAGTTACGTGTTACACAAGTGTAAGTGGAAGAGGAAGGAGTATATCTTAACTAACTACTCAGGAAGTACCAAAGAGTTATTGCTATTTCATGCTGTTGCTAATACAGGTTTTTTTATTATATACAACTCTTTTATAAAACTCCAGGTTTACAAGAGAAGAATTAAAACAATTTTACTGGTTCCTAGCTGTGACATTCAGTTGCAGCAGATCTTAACTGAAACTAGCACAACATTTCAAACTCTAATAAAAGTGAATCTGCAGTGCCCAAATCCTCAGAGCATGTAAATTAAAATTATTGCACACAGCAATAATTGACATTGACTCAAGTGACAGTCAGGGGAAAAGGATTATATTCTACAATTTATTTTGTAAATGTATTTACTTTTCTGTTATTTGGCGTTATTCTCAGCAAATGTTACATTCTATGGGGTTTACCTCTCAAGACTTATTCTTACTTGTCTGTCCTACAGTGAAAGGGAGACAAATAATTTTAATATTCTGCTATGAATCTGGAAGCTCTTGTAGGCAACAGCATGATTATGTTAATCAGAATGCTATTTCTATACTTTGACAGCTTAATTTCTTTAAAAAAACATAAATAAATCTGTCCATTCTGAGCAATTTTTGTAAGAAAACATACAGTTTGGAAAATGCTTTGATGGCTTTGCTAGCAATAGGAATAAGTTATTGCCACCAAAACACAACAACAACAAAAATTGTTTAAAGATTTAAGATATTACTGAAATAGTTCTCATCCTAATGAACCACTGAAAACAGTAAAGAAGAAGAAGAAAAAGAAGAAGAAGAAGAAGAAAAAGAAGAAGAAGAAAAAGAAGAAAAAGAAAAAGAAATTGAAAAAGAAAAAGAAAAGATAAAGAAAAAGAAAAGGAAAAGAAAAGAAAAAGAAAAAGAAAAGAAAAAGAAAAGAAAAAGAAAAAGAAAAAGAAAAAAAAAGAAAAAGAAAAAGAAAAAGAAAAAAAAGAAAGAAAAAGAAAAAAGAAAAAGAAAAAGAAAAAGAAAAAGAAAAAAAAAGAAAGAAAAAGAAAAAGAAAAAGAAAAAAAAGAAAAAGAAAAAAAAAGAAAAAGAAAAAGAAAAAGAGAGAAAAAAGAAAAAGAAAGAAAGAAAAAGTGAAAGAAAAAGAAAAAGTGTGTGCTGTTAATAATTATTAATATAGTATTTGAAGAAAACCTTTTCTCTCTGCCCAGGCTGAACTTTAAACCTGGTCAAGTTAGGATGACTCATGCTACCTAGTATACTTTCCAAACTCTTCCTTTTAGAAGAGGGGGAATACAGATAAAGGTTTGCAAAAAAACCACTGGCACGTTCGGAAATGAAATTTGATACACTTTGTAACTCCCTGAAAGAATGCAAAATAGGAAAGTGAACTATAGTAGATAAATTCAACTTCATTAACACACAGGGAAATAAGCTGACAAATTTTTTTATGTCCTATGTCCTAAATAAGACAGTTTATGAACACAATAAAAATTGCTTTCATAGGTGCACAGAACCATATGGGTAGGACAGGTCATCCACTCCAATCTCCTACTCAGAGTGGGGCCAACTCAGGTTGCTCAGGGCCTTGTCTGGTCAGATTTTGTTACTATCTCCAAGAATAGAGACATTACAAACTTTCTGGGTAATCAATACATTACCTCCCCCATAATGAAATAAATAAATAAATAAATAAATCCTAGTATCTATTCAAAACTTCCCATGTTTTGACTTGAGCCCATTACCTCTGATCCTATGGCTCTGCATGTCTAAGAAGAGCCTGATCCTGCCTTCCCTGGACACTGTACTGTATCTAAGGACAGCCATGAGCTCTTCTCGCAGCCTTCCCTGCTCAAGGCTGGACCAGAGCCATTCTCAAAGTGTTTCATCTACATCGTGTGCTACAGCTCCATCACAGAGGCACTTCACAGGTCTCATTTCCCCTCATCATTGCAACCCTTGTTCAAGGAATCTCCAAAGCAGAGTACTCATGACCCCAGAGACACCAAGTGGATGGGAAAAATTACTTCCTTTAAATAATTTATATAAGTATTGGTATTTCTATTAATATTACTCATATTTCAATAATGTTATGCTCCTAAAATAAAGAGAGGTTATTGAATAAGGTATAATATATTGAATTGATTGAATTGAATATTGAATAAGGCATAATAAGGTATGTCACGCAGTAACTTAAGAGTATTGTAAGGAAACTGATGAAAGACGTATACATGGTTCAGCAAATTATTATATTTGAATGAAGAGGTTTTAAAATCAGTTAATTAAAAATGATGGTATGAATCTGACAGCTCTCTAATTTCTCCTAATATTTAATTAAATCAATCTAACATTGTTTCAAGATTTTTTTTTTCTTGTTTGTCTCAATGTAAGTGATGTCAAAAACAGATGAAGGATGTTCAGCTTACCATTCTTTCCAGTGTGATTAGAAATTCCTTTAAAGGTACTTAATTCAGAAATTTGGATTTGGGTATTTGCATTAATAACTCATTGTGCTTATTACATAAATTCTATTTTATAAGCAGGATGGCTGAAGCTTTATTACTGCTAAATAGCAGTAATACTTTCAAGTACAGTAATAGAGAAAATTACTTAAAATGAGTTAAATGTTTAAGATTTGATGTAACTAAGACAAAACCCCCCAAATTTCTGCTACTTTACAAGACGTCATAAGCATTCCACTGCTAAGGAATAGAGTAGACTTAATTGAGAGCTTTTAGGCACATGATGATAGCCAGGCTGTTTGAAAGATTAATTTTTATGCAGTGGTTTAGACTAGAGTCAGGCTAAGTATTTTGCTTTCCAAGAGAATTAGGACAACCATAAAGGACTTTTTATTCCCTATACTGCAAATTCAGTTAGTCATGATAATTCAATGGACAGTGAGGCCACAAAATCTTATTATCAAGGCTCCCCTTCAGCAGCTCCTGGAGTGAATTGTCATTCTCAGTAGGCAAGCCACCGTCTCAATTTGCATCTCACATATAATATTCTCTCTAAAGGGACAAGCATATTTACCCTTTGAGGTTTATTCATCGTCAGTCATAACACATAATGTCCTATCCTTTTTATTCATCATAGACTTTTACAAGTTCAAGCTGTGGACACATGCTATTTACTACTGGTAACTTCATGCTCCATATGCAAAGTCTCTCACCTATTTATTTTTGCCAGTAGCCAGGGAGAAATATAATGGAATGTCATTGATTGCATATTTACTTTACACACTGCAATCTTGTTTAAACACAGCTTCGTTTCTTTAATATCCAAGATAAAAAGCAAAAATGTCATCATTCCCCAAAAGAGTCATGCTGCTCTCCAAGGCTACATTTCTAGAGCAAAGTGAAGGTGCAAGTACTGGCTGCAGTGCTAGCAAAAGAAAGCAGAAGGAGCAGCAACATCAGCTAGCAAACTGATGCATCCAAGTCCCCAGTAGGACATTCTTAGTCTTCACTGACTACTTTGCCATCACTGTTATCCTCACCTACAGCACAGATAGATGTTTTCTTTCTAAAATCATGCTTTTGCTTCATAACGCTTGACCATCTCCTCTTGATTTTATTCTAAACTAAGGAAAATGTATTCTAGATGACCCTGCTCTGGCAGGGGGTTGGACTGGACACTGTACTGTATCTAAGGACAGCCATGAGCTCTTCTCGCAGCCTTCCCTGCTCAAGGCTGGACCAGAGCCATTCTCAAAGTGTTTCATCTACATCGTGTGCTACAGCTCCATCACAGAGGCACTTCACAGGTCTCATTTCCCCTCATCATTGCAACCCTTGTTCAAGGAATCTCCAAAGCAGAGTACTCATGACCCCAGAGACACCAAGTGGATGGGAAAAATTACTTCCTTTAAATAATTTATATAAGTATTGGTATTTCTATTAATATTACTCATATTTCAATAATGTTATGCTCCTAAAATAAAGAGAGGTTATTGAATAAGGTATAATATATTGAATTGATTGAATTGAATATTGAATAAGGCATAATAAGGTATGTCACGCAGTAACTTAAGAGTATTGTAAGGAAACTGATGAAAGACGTATACATGGTTCAGCAAATTATTATATTTGAATGAAGAGGTTTTAAAATCAGTTAATTAAAAATGATGGTATGAATCTGACAGCTCTCTAATTTCTCCTAATATTTAATTAAATCAATCTAACATTGTTTCAAGATTTTTTTTTTCTTGTTTGTCTCAATGTAAGTGATGTCAAAAACAGATGAAGGATGTTCAGCTTACCATTCTTTCCAGTGTGATTAGAAATTCCTTTAAAGGTACTTAATTCAGAAATTTGGATTTGGGTATTTGCATTAATAACTCATTGTGCTTATTACATAAATTCTATTTTATAAGCAGGATGGCTGAAGCTTTATTACTGCTAAATAGCAGTAATACTTTCAAGTACAGTAATAGAGAAAATTACTTAAAATGAGTTAAATGTTTAAGATTTGATGTAACTAAGACAAAACCCCCCAAATTTCTGCTACTTTACAAGACGTCATAAGCATTCCACTGCTAAGGAATAGAGTAGACTTAATTGAGAGCTTTTAGGCACATGATGATAGCCAGGCTGTTTGAAAGATTAATTTTTATGCAGTGGTTTAGACTAGAGTCAGGCTAAGTATTTTGCTTTCCAAGAGAATTAGGACAACCATAAAGGACTTTTTATTCCCTATACTGCAAATTCAGTTAGTCATGATAATTCAATGGACAGTGAGGCCACAAAATCTTATTATCAAGGCTCCCCTTCAGCAGCTCCTGGAGTGAATTGTCATTCTCAGTAGGCAAGCCACC
Organism: Chaetura pelagica; assembly: GCF_000747805.2. NCBI lineage: Eukaryota > Metazoa > Chordata > Aves > Apodiformes > Apodidae > Chaetura > Chaetura pelagica. The sequence continues at coordinate 603,872 of NW_009970718.1, read as the reverse complement.
GTCTCAATTTGCATCTCACATATAATATTCTCTCTAAAGGGACAAGCATATTTACCCTTTGAGGTTTATTCATCGTCAGTCATAACACATAATGTCCTATCCTTTTTATTCATCATAGACTTTTACAAGTTCAAGCTGTGGACACATGCTATTTACTACTGGTAACTTCATGCTCCATATGCAAAGTCTCTCACCTATTTATTTTTGCCAGTAGCCAGGGAGAAATATAATGGAATGTCATTGATTGCATATTTACTTTACACACTGCAATCTTGTTTAAACACAGCTTCGTTTCTTTAATATCCAAGATAAAAAGCAAAAATGTCATCATTCCCCAAAAGAGTCATGCTGCTCTCCAAGGCTACATTTCTAGAGCAAAGTGAAGGTGCAAGTACTGGCTGCAGTGCTAGCAAAAGAAAGCAGAAGGAGCAGCAACATCAGCTAGCAAACTGATGCATCCAAGTCCCCAGTAGGACATTCTTAGTCTTCACTGACTACTTTGCCATCACTGTTATCCTCACCTACAGCACAGATAGATGTTTTCTTTCTAAAATCATGCTTTTGCTTCATAACGCTTGACCATCTCCTCTTGATTTTATTCTAAACTAAGGAAAATGTATTCTAGATGACCCTGCTCTGGCAGGGGGTTGGACTGGATGATCTTTCGAGGTCCCTTCAAAACCCTGGGATTCTGTGATTCCGTGACCTAACCCCATTGTTAAGGAAGTCCATTGTTGGAATGGACTGCCCAGGGAAGTGGTGGAAGCACCATCCCTGGGTGTGTTCAAGGAAAGGATGAATGTGGCACTTAGTGCCATGGTCTGGAGATGTGGTGGTGTCAGGTCATAGGCTGGACTTGATGATCTTGAAGGTCTCCTCCAGCCTTGGTGATTCTGTGATTCTGTGAAATAGAGTTTGGGACCTGCTATTGCAACTATTTGTCTTGAGCCTCTCCAAATGGCTGGTTAGAGTATAGGGACATGAACAGGTCACCCAGTATTTCGAGACCTGGTAGGATTCTCTGTGGGAAAAGTGTGCCGTGCCTACACACCTTAATGTGCAATTTTAACAAGGTGCTGTTCAGCACTTTGCTGTGAGCTTTTAAACTCTTCCCACCTTTTGCCTTCGAGGCTGCTCCATTTCAGGGGGATATGTGATTCTTGCACTAGTTTATAGCTCAAAAATGAAAGCTTCAGCAGATGGCAAGATCATCACCAAGATGATATACTCCTGTAGGACATGCAACATTCTTTGTTTACTATTACGTAAGTAATCCAGAATTGCAGAAAGATATCTGCTTCTTCCTTCAACTCTCCTCTGAACCTCTCTTAGAAGAAGACAGGATATGAAGCAAGGCTATTCTCACATGCTGCAGACTTCTTGGCTCAAATATTTCCTTTACCAGCAGTCACACATTGCACTTCACTAGAAGTTTCTTATTTCAGAACACCTTACTGTCTAATTCAGTTTTCATATTTTCTGGTATTAACTACTGGTATTCACTAACAGTAGTTATAGAAGCAGATACTGAAGCAGTTTAAGAAAATAAATAGAATAGGCCACTCCATTACTGTTTTTAATTTAGTTTGCACATTAAGGGTTAACAGTTGAACCACTTCTTTTTTATATCTGAAAGACATTATGATAGCCTTTAAAAAACAAATTAAAATAACTAACAAACTCAGCATATTCACTTATTTTGAATGTCATTCTAGTCAATAGTTTTCTAGCTACAGTCTAGAGGTTTGGGCTGCTGAAAGAAAAAACAGTTAAATAGACAAGAACATTTTTCAGATACCTTATTCCATGAAATTACAGTACTGAATTGCTTATATGGACAATCATAAATACAGCCTCTACAGTTATGCTGACTAAAAGCATTAAAGGCTTATGAATGTAAAACTTCTGTTAAACAAAAAACCAGGCTTGGATTCAACAGGATTTAGTTTTGAGAGCAAACACATAAAAAAACAGATGTATTTTCAGTAAGAGAAGTACAGTAAAGACCTGGATGAGCCAAAAAGATGTTTTATGACAAGGTACTCAGTCACCTGTGTTTCAGGTTCCCAAGGAAGATAAGGAGGATAATAGCCTTTTTGCCCTTACACTGGATTGTGACACTTATAAAGTGTCTTAACCAAAGCCATTAAAGCCAATAGAAATCTCTCATTGACTTTAATGAGCTTCTTTTCAGGTCCTTTACAAGACAGCCCTAATTTTGTAAAGCTCTTTCATATACTCAGCTTGGAGCCATTTGGAGATATCGAAATATAGTAAGAAAATTATCTTAAAAAAAAAACCAAAACAACTCATAAAATAAAACTTTTTTTTTCATTAACTTTGAGAGTGCTATTCAGTGCATGTGTGTACATCCAGAAATATATACACATCTCAGTGATTGTATGCGCTTATTTATGTGTATTTCTCAGATACCTTTACATGTTGGTTGCATAATAGAACCTGCACTGCTGGGTGCCAACTCTACTCATTTGATCTAGACAAAGTACAGTTTATAATGACTTTTCCCTTGATTTAGCCATCATGGCTGGGTAAGAAGAAAATACCTGATCTAGCATAAAATTAACCTTTTAAAATCTTTAAGAAATCGGAAGCAGCAGAGAAGTTTTATACAACTCCATACAATGTGTCTCACAAGCATTGCCAGGAATGGTAATGTTACATTTGCTATGCTGTCACACTACAGCTTCATTGCAAAAAGCTCCCCCAAATCAAGAAAATTACCAGAACTGAAAACAAAAATGAGAAACTTTAAAAAGTAGTATTGTAATTATATAAGCCATTAATTATTACATTCATGTAGCATTTCAGTTAAGGAAAGCTAAACTACTAACATACAAGCTTGACTTCATTCTATGAGAATTTGAAAACAGTAACAGCTAATTGAGCAGAAATATCTATTCCAGTCCAGGTAAGTGAACTAAATTTGCAGTGGCATGCAGTATTTCATCCCCTTAAACCACAGTAAAATATGCAAGGTCTCTAAAGAGTTATTGGCTACTACTCGAAACAGCCATTTCCAGCATTATGAATGGCTGACATGATATAATGCCAAACCTGAACCACAGTGGCATCAAAGCACCCTGGGAAGGTGATGGAGTGACTTATTCTGGATGTCAAGTCTAAACACATTGAAGAACAGGAAGTAGTTGGGAGTGGTCAACATGGACTTACCAATCATGCTTGACCAATCTTGCTAGCCTTCTATGATTACATAACTGGTTGGATGGATGAGGGGAGAGCAGCAGATGTCATCTACCTTGAATTCAGCAAGGCTTTTGACACTGTCTCCCACAGCATCCCCATTAGGAAACTGAGGGAGCATGGACTAGATAAGTGGATAGTGAGGTGGACTGAGACCTGACTGCTTTTCCCTTGATTTAGCCATCATGGCTGGGTAAGAAGAAAATACCTGATCTAGCATAAAATTAACCTTTTAAAATCTTTAAGAAATCGGAAGCAGCAGAGAAGTTTTATACAACTCCATACAATGTGTCTCACAAGCATTGCCAGGAATGGTAATGTTACATTTGCTATGCTGTCACACTACAGCTTCATTGCAAAAAGCTCCCCCAAATCAAGAAAATTACCAGAACTGAAAACAAAAATGAGAAACTTTAAAAAGTAGTATTGTAATTATATAAGCCATTAATTATTACATTCATGTAGCATTTCAGTTAAGGAAAGCTAAACTACTAACATACAAGCTTGACTTCATTCTATGAGAATTTGAAAACAGTAACAGCTAATTGAGCAGAAATATCTATTCCAGTCCAGGTAAGTGAACTAAATTTGCAGTGGCATGCAGTATTTCATCCCCTTAAACCACAGTAAAATATGCAAGGTCTCTAAAGAGTTATTGGCTACTACTCGAAACAGCCATTTCCAGCATTATGAATGGCTGACATGATATAATGCCAAACCTGAACCACAGTGGCATCAAAGCACCCTGGGAAGGTGATGGAGTGACTTATTCTGGATGTCAAGTCTAAACACATTGAAGAACAGGAAGTAGTTGGGAGTGGTCAACATGGACTTACCAATCATGCTTGACCAATCTTGCTAGCCTTCTATGATTACATAACTGGTTGGATGGATGAGGGGAGAGCAGCAGATGTCATCTACCTTGAATTCAGCAAGGCTTTTGACACTGTCTCCCACAGCATCCCCATTAGGAAACTGAGGGAGCATGGACTAGATAAGTGGATAGTGAGGTGGACTGAGACCTGACTGTGTGTCAGAACTCAGAAGGTTGTGATTAACAGAGCAGGGTAGAGTTGGAGTCCTGAAACCAGTGATGTCCCCAGGGGTCCACACTCGGTCCGGTCTTGTTCAACACATGCATCAATGACCTGGACAAGGGGATAGAGTGTAACCTCAGCAAGTTTGCTGATGACACCAAACTGGGAGGGGTGGCTGATACTCCAGAGGGTTGTGCTGCCATCCAGCATGACCTGGAAGGGCTGAAGAGCTGGGCAGAGAGGAATCTAATGAAGTTCAACCAGGGCAAGTGTAGAGTCCTGCATCTGGGCAGGAAGAACCCCAAGCACCAACATAGGTCAGGGGTGGACCTGCTGGGAAGCAGTTCTGAGGAGAAGGATCCAAGAGTCCTGGTAGACAGTAAATTATCCATGAGCCAGCAATGTGCTCTTACTGCCAAGGGGACCAATGGAATCCTGCAGTGCATAAGGAAGACTGTGGCCTAGAGTAGGTCTAGAGAGGTCATTCTCCCCCTCTACCCTGCCCTGGTGAGGTCACATCTGTAATACTGCATCCAGTTCTGGGCTCCCCAGTTCAAGAGAGATGGGGAACTACTAGAGAAAGTCCAGAGGAGGGCAACAAAGATGACTGGGGGATTCAAGCATCTCCCTCATAAGGAAAGACAGAGAGAGCTGGGACTCTTTAGACTGGAGAAGAGAAGACTGCAGGGAGACCTTATTAATGGCTGTAAGTATCTAAACGGAGGGTGCAAGGAGGAAGGAGCCAGACTCTTTTCAGCAGTTCCCAGTGACAGCATGATGTGCAACAGCCACAAGCTGGAACAAAGGAAGTTCCATTTAAATGTGAGGAAAAACATCTTTACTATGAGGGTGACAGAGCACTGGAACAGGCTGCCCAGGGACGTTGTGGAGTCTCCTTCTCCAGAGATATTCAAGATCCACCTGGATGCAGTCCTGAGTTATGTGCTCTAGGGGTTCCTGCTTTAGCAGGGAAGTTGGACTAGATGATCTCTAGAGGTCCTTTCCGACCCTGACAATTCCGTGATTCTGTGATTATATAGCAACTGCCATTCTGAGTTGCACAAAGCATGGCTATTTTTTATAATTTTTTTTGTAAAGACAATGTACAATAACTATGCACTATTTAATTTAGTCCAATACTCTAGAAAGGTAATTAATATTTACATTTTGATAATGTAGAGAGCATTTCTAATTTAGCACTATACACAGATATTCTGATAGTTTTGTAATATCAGTTCATTTTGTAATATCAGTTCATTTTATTCAAAAACACAAATAAGCAGAAAGGAAATAATAAACCTTTATAAATTTTAGTTTTAAAAAAATAATTTTATTTATACACTTCAGGAAAATGTCTCTTTATGCCTTGATATTCCAATTTCAGTTCTATAAAGCCATGCAATAACAAAAGACAATACAATTTTTTAATATTTTTATTAACTAAGTAAAGATAATTTAATCTGCCAAGACTTTACATTTTATAAATTCATATGTCTCCAAAGGTGCATATAATTTAGAACATGATTGGTATCAGAGTTTTTGCTTTATCACCCTAACCCATTAGGCCATTACACATATTGTTATTGTCCAAGAGAAAAAATGATTCTAACATCTGTTCTCAATCTGTTTTTCCATAATTTTCTTTTTTGCCCTATGCAATTTGTTAAGCTCATTTCGAAAACATTACTGTCTTTGACTGTCTACACTATAAGATTCCATGAAACTGAAAAAAATGGTAGCCTACAACATAATCCACTTTATACACTATTTTTACTGAATTTTTTGATTCAAGAAAATATATCTGGGTTTGCAAGTCAGAATTGTGACATACATAACATTTAACCTAATGTCTTAAATTATCCATATTCTAACAAAATGAGAAAAATGGGTTCAGGTCTTACCATTGTGCAGTCTCTCTCTCATGACTGCTGCAGTCTTATGAGAGAAAAAGTGCTTAAGTTAAGAAGGACATACCTTCTGAATGTTTTGAAGAGAGTGATTTTAATATTTTAATTCACTTGTGCAAGTGATGTCAGTAGACAAAGGGGTAGAAAGTGTCCCAGTAACCTGAAATATAACATGTGTATAGAATGGAAAAAAACCTGGAGTCCAGCATGTCCTTCTACATACACTTCCCATTTTGTTCTGCAGACAAAAGTTTTCAGTATTTTATTATTCTCACCCTAGTTTCCTGCCCTGTGAACTCTTCTGCCTGTTCTGCCTGTACTCAATGATTGCTGCTCTAATTTTATTTCAGAGGAAAATACCTATTTACACTTATGTGCCCATATTGTATTCACCAACACAATACAAAGGTCATTCTTCTTGCAGAAGCTGAAGAATTCACTGTCAAAAACTGTCTTACTAGCTCTTGAAAGGCCCTTCTTCTGTAAGAAAAGTGACATACTGCCTGATGTTAGCAAGGAGCTGATGATTCATGTGAAGTCAAAGCCTAGTGAAGGCACTTTGTAACATTTATAAACATCAGTGAATTGAGGGGAAAAAAAGGAGGGTATTTAGATTTGCCCCAACATGACACCTTGTTTGAACTCTTCTTGGAGACTACCTTGAGGGTTTTAACTTTTATTAATTCCTGTGTGAGTTGCTGTAAATCTGAAACCCGTGCCCAACTGCTAAAGTTTCCTTATGCCCTGAGTCTATATTGGTGATGTACTTGTAAGTGAAAAGACGATTAGTGGCTTTACGACTTAAGTTTTATTTTGGGAACAGACAGCAAGACACAAAAGGAAAAGCCTACTAAGGGAGGTGAGGGATACCTGCATAGGACAGACAGAATTTATTTTCTGCTGGAAAGAACCTCTAAAACTAGATGTTAAGAATCTTAGAAGATTGTAGCAAGAAAATGATAATGAGAATCTGTATGAAATACAAGCACACACACAAAAAAAAATGAGATCAAGCTTATGGAACTATTTCCTGCATGCTAGATTAAGCTTAGGCAAGAACAGGAATCCACACAAAGTGTACCAAAAAGCAAACAAAACTGGAGTGCAGAGAAAGCATTTACTGTTTTTATGATGAATACATGCACATTTTTACCAGTCAAGAAACAGATGTTCTATATTATGGTTTTTTCATTACTCACTATGAAAGGTGGCCCTATATAAACAAACTTCAAATACTTTTTTGGGGGAAAGTTTTGAAATATCCCTACTGTTGTCCACAGATCAGTTTAACAGTTAACACTTACTAAGGACAGCTACAGTTTCCTAATTCTTATCCCAGCACTGGCTCTAAAGCAAGACCAAGCTCCCAGGAAGTAACAAATCCAAATAACATCACCTGACAACATGTCCCCAGGGAGCATCTGTCAGCTACATGGTGCTGGCTCACCCTCTGGCTACTCCTCCACATTTAAAATCCATATCATTTTTCCTTCCATATGAGACAATTAAAAGGAGTCTTTATTCTTATAATAGTTAACTTCAAACTCAATCTCTGCTGACCAAGAGATTTTAGACACCCCAATAATTCTCAAAAAAATAATACAAATACAATCACAAACAGTACATACTTACTATGTCGCACAAATAACCCAGGAGACATGCCCTGCTTTTCAGTTGCAAAGTGTAAATGATATACAGAAAGCTGACTTACTGGGCCAAAAGCATTGCTGTCAAAGCTGTGTCCGTGGTGATCGCCTTCCACCCAAATATGCCCATGTGGAACTTTCACATACTTCTTTTTGTATCCAATTGTTCTAAAAAGAATGGTGGGGAAAAAATGGCTAATCAGTTAAAAAGAAAAAAATTGCAATGTTTTGTTAGGAAAATTCACATATTTATTGTTTTGGAATTTGACTTACCAACACTTGCTAAAAAAACACCAATGCTGAAGTGATTTATAATTCAAGAGTGCTACTCAAGTGAAAGTACATAATAATTTTGTATGATCCAGTTGCACCATCAGGGCCTGTTTACAAAGTTACTTTGGCAGAAATCACATCACAACAGGAAACAAAATACTTTTCAATTAAATATGATTAAGGGATTTTTATTTCCAGCTCTGTAGTGGCAATTTTTGAACCATCAGATTCACCATCTCAGGTAAATGCAGGAGACACATGTTGCAGTCAAATAAAGATATTGCATTGAGAATGTTTTTCTTCTGGGGTAGCATTAGGTATTAATAAAAAATAGTGCGTTATATCTGAAATTGCCTCAGGTTGGGAGCTTGGATTCCTGTAATCCTTCTGTCCTGGGGCTAGGATGTCCCCAGCTATAATGGGCTAAACTTAAAGCAAACCTCTAAGAGAAAGCTAAGTGCTAGGGAAGGAAAAAAAATAATTAATAAATAATTTACATAGATGATTCAAGGTGTTCTCCACAGAAATTAATACTGAAGCAATGCCTCAGCATACCTTGATATTACAAAATGACAAAGTACAGGTGAGTTCTAAAGCTGAGGTGCAGAGCATGCACAATTCCTGTCTATAGTTTCTGAGTAGCTGTCATTTTCACAATTCCAGTCTGTCTTCTACCATACACTTTTGCTTTCTTCAGATTGGATCAGCTATTCTGCAGTTATTCGTGCAGAGAGATGATTTTATCATGCACACCAAGTTATTACCACAACAAAGCATTTACAGATGGTACTACAGATAGTGATATCTCCTATTTTATTTTGAATAACCACATCTGTCCATAGACAGAGAGAACCTTTTGATCTAGCTTGTTGCTTCCAGGTGCTCATCTCTTTTCACCATTGGGAAGACATTCACCCAAAGCAGGACGCACAAGGAGCACATTCTAAAACTAAAGAAATTCAACTGGAGAGAGAAAATCACCTTCACCAGGAGATTCAGTTGAACTGTGCAATAGCACTGATCAGGGATATTCACAGGTCAAATAGGAAAACTGGATTTGGTGAGGCTTGTTTGGCTTGGGGGTTTGTGCGGGTGTGAGGACATTACAGGATCAAGTTAATTAATAACCTGGACACCATGAAATACTAGATGAACATGGATTCCTCAAAAGTGCATTTTATTAACATTATTTGACTTTGTTAGTCAAATAAAAATAATAATTATTTACTTTGCAAGTCACAAATTTCAAGCAGTGCTTTTTCAAACAGCTTCAGAGGCAGCTGAAAGAATGAGGATGTCAGAACAATATTCTAATGGAAGTTCTACCTGTGCTTTCATTGGAAGATGAAAAAATAATTGTTTATTTGCAGAAAAAGGTGATGTGATTTTAATCTTTCTTTGGAACAGTATTGTATTAAACTGAATTCAAGACTGTGTTCCTTAACCGTTCAAAACAAAAAACTGTCCTGAATTAGTAAATACATGATTACTTAAACAAGATTACTTCCGTAATAATGTAACTATCCAAGTAGAATATTCAGTCTGGACAAAAAAATTATTAACATTATTTTTGTTTTGAGATACCATAATGTTTTGCCTCACTGATTTTATTTTTTTATAAAGTACCATGTGAGACTATATCTTGCTAGACACGTTTTAAGATAAAAGTTCAGAGAAGTTGGCCATTAATTCCATTCTGTCTGATTAGACAATCTGAAAATTATTAAATTAATATCTTCCATCCGTGATAATGCAAACAATAGCTCAAAAATATTTAATTTTCTCTTCCATTCATCTTCCTGAATACAGAAGAGTAGACTGTCATAAAGTTTTGTACCTTTCTATACTTCATGTTCAATACTGAATTTTACTCAGAAGAATGGAAGGATTTGAAAGTTAATTCTGCTGACAGGTTTACTTCATAAATGTCAGGAAAATAATATGGCAAATACCAGCCAGTGACTTAATCTCAGATCAGACACAAACCCCTACCTCCAAAAAATCTCCTTTATTATGATTTGGAAATCAGTAACAGGAAGGGGGAAAATGGAGGGGGGGAGGAGGGGAAGGCTCTTGCACTAAGTACCTGGAAACAAAAATTGAAAGAACTTGGCCTGCATGGATAGGTTTTGCAGAGGTTTGCAGACACCCTGTGAAAACAGAAAAGCTTAACATATAGTGTGCTCTTTAAGGCCTAAAGGAAAAACAGAAATCTTACAGAGTGCAGTAATTATCATTGGTTCTTTTTATTATTCCTACAACATAGGAAAATATATATTTCTTCTCTATTATTGAAATAACTATCATAAACCAGAAAAATTTGCTACAATTATGCAGAAATAATAATAAAAAAAGACTCTTACAATGATCAAAGAAGAATTATGTACGAATTCTCATATTGAAAAAAGCAGATGATTATACAAAAGAAGCTTTGACTTAGAGGAAATAGAATTAAAATTTATTATGTTAATAAATGTATTAAGGGAATAGGGGAGAGAAAAATAAATGGAAAAGAAACTGAAGCAGCAGTTCTAATTATCTACTTTAGTAGATAGTACTGATACTGCATGGATAAATCCTTCTATAAGGTCAGCAGATAAATGTAAAACCTTCTGCTATTTCACCTGTGGGGGTATATAAATACCAGATTTTTCCCACATGTAGGTCTAATAGAAAAAAAAAAAAAAAATCAACATATATTATAAACAATAAGTACCTGTATACCTGTGAAAATGAGAGGCAAGAAAATAAACTTTTAAAACAATTCTTTCAAAATTTTATGGTAGTATTTGCATAGGGCAGGTACCTAGGGAATTTGTATCCACTTTAGCAATCCTCCTGCAAAAACCATCCTGTGGAACACAGGTGAAATTTAAAAACAAAGTTTTATTTTTCACTGCATGCATTAGTAACATACTGTGGCAATAAGCTCATGTTACAGTAAATTGGATCATCCATTACTTAATATTGGTTTTAATTTTCAAGATCATTTCATTGCTGAATTACTTCACAACAGATCAATAAACCATCCACATAAGCAAACCAGGCTACAGGTTTCAGAAAACCATATTCAGTTATTAACAGTAGGTTATTTTTAATTACTGTTGCAAAGATTATGTTGATTTTTTTTAAGAATAAAAAAACTTCCAAATTTGTAGTTTCCTCACCTATGAAGGGAGAACAGATCATTTGATAATCAAAAATAGTGTGTTAATAATGCTGCCCCTCCCTCACATGAATCTTGCAGAAATGAAACAATTTAATCCCAGACCTAAATTATGAGAGCACATGTGCTATATTGGCAAAATGGCTCTTGCTCTAGATGTACAAACTACCACTCACTCATTTCACTAGCTAACCATTTTACCTAGACAGACCCAAGGAAAACTATTACCCATTTTTTTGTACAATCCCAGAAGGCCAAATTATTAACAAAAATTGTATAACAACCTCATGAGAAGTGTTGACTCAACCCATTTTCTTAAGAGTTTGCCTGCTTTACAGGCCACCGGCATCCATTTCTCAGTCAGGACAATTATAAGTATGATGATCAATATTTCTGTGAAAAATTAATACAATATAAAGTTAAATTAATTTGGAATGCTTCGAGCAGTCTTCAACAACAACAGCAACAACAAAATTCACAAATCTCAAGACAAATCTCAATTAAAAGCACAATTTATCAGGAATTTTACATCAACTCCTCGTGAGAGACCTTTGCTACAAAAGAAATGCAGTAAATAACACACTGTATATTTTGAAAGTAATGAAAGAACTTTTTTCTTTTTTAGTTGAGTATTCTTAGTCTCATTTCTCTGACTTTGACTGTAATCTTGACCTCCTTGTTAGCTCGCACACAGGAAGCATTTAATTAAATTCAGAAGATGTATGAATTAATTCTTAGGAGAACAATTGGTCTGGGTAATAATTAACAGTATTTGTTCATTTTGTATCATTTCATTAGCATTGGTTATAATTACTGAACAATCTTTTACATTTCAGAATGTCTCTATGAAAAAAGAGTACTTTTCCACTTTCTCAAATCTGCCATCTTTGAAATAAAAATAAATATAGATTGTTTAATGCCACATAACCTTGCCATTTAAAAGATTTGCTTTAGGAACAGCACAGACAAAGGCATTAAAATCCTCTTGTTTTGATACATAGTATTTAAACACCTGTTAAAAACTATACAGGTGCATGCAAAAAAAAATACTTGAGGTTTTACTGAAGTCTTTGACAGGTTAGTAATATGCTCAAATTGCAGTTAAATTTTCACTGGCTTATGAACAGGGTCTACGAGCATTGCAGTAATTTTCTTGAGCAGAATGTAATAGAATTACATTTATCTTTTTCGTCTTTTTTACAGAAATTGGTCTGGATTTTTTTTCCCCCTTACATCTGAACCTGTTTTTCCTTACATTTTGAACCCTTGCAAAGTTTTTTTCTTCATTGTTTAATAGTTAACAGATGTACTTATATCTGTCCTTGGCTGAGAAAAAATTTCAAGCCTGACAGTCAAAAATGAGCTCTATATGGTATTCTAACCACCTGCCCACAAGCAAGAAAAATCTGCTTTTTTCTGATGCGGTACCAGTGCCAAAGCAAGCAACTTGGCTCAGCTAAGTTGGATGAGGAATGATTGCCTTCAGTTTGAGTTGACCTTGAGAAATCAGAAGGTCTCAGCAATTTGCATACCTTTGGGTATCATCAAGGAACAGACACTGTAGAGAGTTTCTTTTCTTTGCACAGGAGACAATAAACAAATACAAAACCCTTTGTAAAGTAGGTAGTCTATATCACTCTTAAGAGTAACTTTTCCCATACAACATAAAGTACTCTACATGGACATTTTTCACATACATCCATCTTCATCAAATTCACAGATGAAAAAAGAGAGTAAGATAGTAAATTTCAGGTGATACCCAGGTCAGGTCCCAGGATATGAACCTTATTGCAATATATCATGTAAATTGTATTAGTATCACTGCAGGGAATCTTTCACATGACACTAAACACCTTCCAGTCATTAAGAAATCTCTTTTTTCTCTTCCAACACACATATAGCCATCTGTGTCCTTTTGCTTTAACCTTTCCTTTACATATACTATATTCTTTGACCACAAGCTGCTATTTAAATCAATTGCTTTTAGAAGACATGTTTATGTATGTGAAGCAACTGATTATTTTTTTTTCCCCCTAAGGCCATGTTACCAGACTATGCATGACAGTGTGTCAATAGGTTAGGGAATATTATCTAGCTATGTGCAGCTCTTATCTTTCACTTCAGTCTTGAAATGTGTTTTCCTTAAAAGCTGAAGATCAGTCAGTTACTGAGGGGCCTGAATTGAAAATGTGCATCCAAGCTGAGAAGTGGGAAAGTGCTGGAGGAGACCGCGTGCTTGGGATACTGCTACTGCAGCATTGCCAGATCTGATGTATTGAGAAGGGAACCCTGAAAAGAAGACATGCCAGAATGACAGAAGTAACAGAATCTGAAACAAGATTATGAGCAGCCATCAAGGAGGCAGAGATTTCTTTTGCCTATACTCAGGCAAAATTTTGAATGTCTAAACCCTGTAGGTTTCACTTATTGCAATTAAAGATTTCGATGTTTCAGGGAAAATGAAGACTGCTTTATTGGTTTCCTCATTCAGAACAGAAATATGACAAAAACACAACCTTTTGTAATAAATAAGCTAAGCAGTTAAAGAAAGCATGATGCCCAACTGCAAACGACATCTTTTTTTCACCAGCTAACAAATTCCTACCAAAGTGATGAGCCAGTGCAGGTTCCTGTGACTCAGCAGTGCTAAGAATAAATAGAAATCTGATATGGTATATATGGGAGATGATTCCAACTCTGTTTTATTAGATAATTTCTCACAAAGCATGCTATTCTAAACAAGTTATTATTTAGCCATTACTTGCTTCACCAGCTTCTTCAAAATAGCAGTTAATCACTTTTAAAACATGTAGTATTCAGGTAAGTCACTGGATTTCAAATTAAATTAAAAAGCAGTCTAATCAGATGCTGATATTTACACTTTTTGCCTATTACTTGCTGTGTGAAAGTTAGTTAAATTTTCAAATAGATGCATCATGTATTGCATCAGATAGCTTTTAAACTGTATTTCTACCAGATGGCTATAGCACACTGAGTGAGGTATACAAACATGATTCTGTCACTATTTTGCAGGACAATGCAATGCAGCCAAGTACATGGTAACGTTTTGAAACCACAAGAAATGTAGTCACATAAAATTTTGCATTACTAATGCAGTCATCCTTTATATGGGTTAATAGAATATACACCTCATTTTCACTAGGGCTTTCTTTGTACTACACTGGCAGAGAAATAAGAACTGAGAATATTAATTCTAAGGCCAGAAGATACCAATGTGATGACACAGTTTGATATATGGATAAGTGCAACTGTCTGACTTTCAGAGTAACTAATGCAGTGATTATTGAATAATTCACCATTTATTGGTATCTTAAGCATATACTGTTAAGAGAATCTATAATTTCCATTATTTTATGTCAAGATATGCTTAATAAATGATACTTTTATTATAAACTATTTGTTTTGTTATTATAAGTTATAATTAGTACATATTGCTATTTTCACAAATATATGACTAGATGAAATGAACTTAATCTGAGTAATAAGTCTAAATTAAATATTTTAAAATGCTACCATCCAAAAAGCACTCTGCTTTACTGAAAATGGTAATGAAGATAGCTTTGATGCACACGTCAGTGATTGGAAGAAAAAGTTTAGCATAACAAATTTATCTTGGCAAAGACTTATCTTCCCTGATCAATAGGGAAAGTTAGGAAAATATGGCAATACATTCTGTATGTCCACTTGTATATTAATACCTTCTTTTGTTTTACATATGACCTGATGAACCACTTATTCTCTGCAAGCTTTATTCTGGCCTATCTATTTTTTTACCTTTCTATTTTATATATATAGCTAAACAGATATATGAAAATACATGTGACCCACATCATATATACATCAAAATAAAAGCAGGTTTCTTAAGCCATATAACTTTAACTTCTGACTGCTGATCCCATATAATCTTCCTCAATATACACCCCTGCTAATGTAGCTAATGTGGATCATTATTATGATCACCAGTTTCGTCATCTCACTTTTTCTTAAGCCACACAAAACTATCACCCAATTAAACTACAACAAATAAAAAGAACATGTTTGTCTGAATATCAACTAGCTAGTTCTTTAATATGAGGGTGGTGGATCATTTGAACAGGTTGCCAAGAGAGGTGGTAGGGGCCCCATTCTTGTGAACAGTAGAGCTTCAGCAGCAGTCTCAGCTAGGAATACCAGGGGGCTGGTTTTTAAGAGAATAATTTTTTTTAAAATTAATTTTCAGCCACTTTTTATTATTCCCATTTCCAGCCTCATACCACATTCATTCAGAAACTATGTAAAAGATCACTGCAGTTTATCATGCACACAACACTTAGCATCACAAGATTTTCCCTCTATTCCTGAGAGTTTTGCTTGCATAGTAAGAAGGCATGTGGCTATCTCAAGCATTTAATATTGCCTGTCGCTGCAAAGCAGAACCCATTTTGGTCTTGCTGCTAAGAATGATCAGCTAACAGTAGCTTCCCTCCCATCCCTTTTTTCGTAACATCTGTGTATGGTTTCATTCTTGGGTCTTCTAGACTGTTCCCTTTATATCATGTGGCACTTTCATTTCCCTGCATGTGTCTCATCTGTTCTAGCACTGACAGCATTCACATTTTATGATCCTTTCCTTGACAGCTCTCCTCAAAACTTTTAGGAAAAAATTATTTTAGTGATTTTTAAATGAAAATGTGGATTATTTCTGCTAACCTGTATTTGAAATCACACAGTTAAGTTCAGAATCTCGGTGTTGTTGCATTTGGGGGGTTTTTTGTTTGTTTGTTTTCAAGTTGATTAAATGTAGAGCAAAATACTGCTGAAGTAACAATGTGGAATACCTGATCAAGGACAATAATTCTTTCAAGGTCCATATACAACTTACATTTCCATCTCTAGCTCTCTATTGAGAGGTTTCTTTATTTAAAACATATGTTAGAGAATTCTAAATCGGATATCAATATGTATTTCGCAATTTGTTCAACATTCAATACTATCTAAAGATAACTGCATATACTTCGTGCATATGAATATAAACATTCCTACAAAATTTTACACAAATCTGTGAATCCCATTTGTGATTCAGAAACTACTTTGTTCTTTTGCTCATTACAGTCTCTTAATCAGAAGAACCATCATTATTTTCAGGATAAATTAAAACAATACCAAAATAGTAATTTTGTGTGGAAAAAAAAGATCAACATCATCTGTTTCATCCTCTTCACTTAAGTGGCTAACCAGTTTACTGATTCAGCAAAAATAAAACATGATATCTAATTTTTCTCCACTATCATCTTTCATTTGTGGATCTATCTTATTCCAACTGTCAACACTGTGCCCTTTCAAGTTAAGATTATGAAAATTATTCAGTTTGCCTCTTTTGACAGAAGTCCCATTAACCAAATGAGTGCATTAATTCATTTCCTAATCACACTAGTAAATTTATTGATAATTAACATGACAGGGTTTTGCTAATATCATTAACAGCTATTAAAAATATCATATTATACCATAAATTAAGTGGTAATAATTTCTTAGATTTATTAGCATTAATTGTAATTTTAACCAGGTAAAAATGCACTGATTATTCTAGATCATCTAAGTCAAGTTACTCAGTCAGCCTGCAGGATCTGCAACTATTAAATAAAGGTCTGTATAAAGACCTTGCCTGAACTCACTTTTTCTTGTGTCCCAACTCCTCTCGCTTATCAGTTCTTCTGCCACTTCTTCTTCCACAGAAATTGTCAGGGGTGAGACTGTAGCCTGACCTTTTGTTTCCTACCCTGTGTGTTTTCGCAGCCTAGGCGTGGAGGTCACTGGCCAAGCCAGCCTTCCAACTGATGTGCTCTGTGCTAATATAAGAGGAGGAGAGAAAAATGTTTGATAATTCTTTGTATCCCAGAGGGGAAAATCGTAGCATCTACTGCCATTGACAATCTCATTGGCTGATTCCTCTTTGGAAGAATTGCTGAATGGAGAACAGCTCTCTCTTTTTTGAAAAAAGTGGTGAGAGTTGGTCAAAGCTGTGGTGTCTCCATCACTGATAGAGGTTAGTGTGCCAGGGTTGAAGCTCCTGTATTCTGATTTTTTAATCCTCCTCAGCTTTCAGCTGGTTGAATTCCAAATGCTAGGCATAGGCAGAGGATGAAGAGAATATCAAACCCAACTGTTGAGGCCAGATCACAGTGCAGCAAGGAAAAACTATGCAGCCCAGGACAGCAAAAAGAATTGCTTGCATCCAAGTGTCATTCCATGTTTCTGATGTAGGTATCCATCTCATAATATGGTATTACTACATTAAAACACAGACAAACCCTTCTGTTTGATTCCAAATCAGTCTTTTTCTCCTCATAGGAAGGATGCAATAACAACTGGACTAGAACTGGTCTCTCTTTTTCGCCTTCTCTCCAGATTATCTTTCAATTAGATTTCAGCCAGCTCTTTCAATCCTTGACTCACTTTCTGAAGGAATGGCGGGGCACTTTGAACATGCTTACAGATCGGTGATTATGGCATTCTCTATCAGTAAGAAAGGGTGAGATCAAACCCCACTCAGACTTCAGAAGATGTTAGTCATGCTCTTGATTGCATCCAATTTGGTGTCTAGGCACTGTCTGCTAAACTACCTGGCACTTCCATCCACATGTAGCTCCTTATAACAATGTACCAAGGAATAGTTGGAGTATCAAACCTCTGTCCGGGATAGAAGTCAGACTGATGGCAACAAGCCTGGATCTGCCTGAGATTAATTTGGTTTGGATTGTACTGAGCCCAAGGAGCCTGAAACAAGGCACTGTGCCATACAAATGAAAGTCTTGATGAAGCACCATATAGACAGAAACATACAGCATCACCTAACCAGTCCTGTCAAGACAGAAAACATACTTGCTTGGTGATGTAAAAGAGCCTTTCAGAACATGGTTTTAAGTTATCCGCTCTACAAACAGTCTAGAACAACTTACTCAGGACTAGTAAGATCTGTGACTCTGTAGAGCTTTTTTAATAGATAGTAAAGAGAGATTCTGCAGAGTTTCTTGTGTCAGAAGGGCATTTGCAACTGCAAAAAGAAGTTTTAACACTTCACAAAGAACAATACCCCATTTGGTTTTTTGAAACATTGTAAGATCAGCAGTGTGAATAGCTGCCTCTGTTAAAACCAGATACTTTTAGACATGTGACTGTTAAAAGAGTCTGGCAATATCTCTGCCTGGCTCCAACTGTAAGAAAAAATTCCCCACCCACACAACTCTCACACAGAAGCTAATTTTTATACCTTCTTTATTGCTTAGCACTAACTAAAGATATTAAAATTTCCTAATCTGCTTCAGAAAGCATATACAAAATGTGGAACCTTAACTTGGTAAGTGCTTTCAAGATGTATTTTTAAAATTTATTTATGGAAAGGGGAGAGCTATTATTCTCAGCGTAGTGGAAACCTGAAACTTGACATGTTTCCTTCTTTTAAAATTTCTGTCAGGAAAAAAAAATATTAAACAATGGCTTTTATTGCTTTTACTTTAAAAGTGCATTTTCCTTTTTAAAGGACACTACTGTCAGATTGTTGAGAAGCTAACAAGTAAGCCATAAAAATATTAATTCTGTATTATTAAATAAATGTGTGGTTTTGTGAAGCAAGTTATGATTATGAGTTTTAAGACTCCCAAATATTTAAATTGTTTTATCTCCAATATATAGGAAAACTTATTTAATATTAATGAAGATGTGTTATAAATCAGAATGATACTTTCTGCTGAGAAAAAATCTGAAATAACTGATGTCAACTCAAGGAAAAAGAGCTACACAGTCTGAAACTTTATAAATGTAACACAACACTTTTTTCAGGAGACTTTACCATGGAACCCTCTTCAAAATTTTGATTTTGGCTTGCAAAATATTTCTATGATTTTTTTGCAGACAAGCCCTATAAAATCATGTGACTAGAGAAAGGTTTCTTTTCCATTTTTATTGGGAAAGGTATAGATTACTGTTATAAAATATTAAAAGCATTTATTGTCTTCTCCATCACAACTATGTTAACTGAATTTTTTTTAAAAATGGTGAATGGCAGCACAGCCTTCTGGTGTGTCAGCCACTCCTCCCAGTTTAGTGTCATCAGCAAACTTGCTAAGGGCACACTCTGTTCCCTCATCCAGGTCATTGATTAAAATATTCAATAGA
>NW_009970718.1:571109-584270 GCF_000747805.2 Chaetura pelagica | reverse complement strand
CCTAGAGATAGTGCCAAGAACAAGTTGTTCCATCACCTTTCCAGGGATGGAGGTGATGCTGACTGGTCTATAGTTACCTGGGTCCTCCTTCTTGCCCTTCTTGTAGACTGGAGTGACATTTGCTTTCCTCCAGTCCTCAGGCACCTCTCCTGTTGCCCACGACTTACCAAAGATGATGGAGTGGCCTAGCAATGACCTCCACCAGAAACCTCAGCATCCACCGGTGAATTCCATCTGGACCCATTGACTTATGGATGTCCAGATTGCTTAACTGATCCCTAATCCAATCTTCATCTACCAAAGCAAACTCCTCCTTCATCCTGACTTCTGGAGCTTCAGGGATCTGGGGCTCCTGGGGAGAGTGCAGCAGTAAAGACAGAGGCAAAGAAGGCATTCAGCACCTCTGCCTTCTTTATATCCTCTGGCACCAGGGCACCCACCTCATTCAGCAGTGGGCCTATATTGCCTCTAGTGTTAGTTCTATCTGCAATGTATTTGAAGAATCCCTTTCTATTGTACTTGACCTCACTAGCAAGGTTTAGTACCAAGGAAGCCTTAGCTTTCCTTATTGCTTCCCTACATCCTCTGACAACAGTCCTATATTCCTCCAACGTGGTCAGCCCCTCCTTCCATGGATTCTCCGCAGATTCTCTTTTTTCACTTGAGTTTGCCCAGCAGTTCCTTGTTTAACCATTCAGGTCTCCTGGCTCCCTTACTCAATTTCCTACCCTAGCTCACCAAGCGATTTGACATGAATCCCTGTGTCCCTACAGATAACTGATGGTGCCTCAGGTTATCATTGAAAATGCCCACAGAGTACATGGCAGAGTCATCTTGATTCCCTGGAAGTTTTACCTGCTCTTGGGTAGGGAGCCTCCAAATCTCACGGGAAGGATCCCATTACTGCACACTAGTAACAACTATCTGTGCCCTAGTATGCCCACCTTGTTCGTGGTGCCTCCAGATGTGTATCTGGGCCCACCTGGGGAGCAGTAAGGCATTGTATTTACTTTTCCTATTGTCCCCAAACTTCAGTGTAGTGTCACACACCCCATAATTTTGGTCTAGAATAAAAACCTACGACCTTCCAAAAATCAAAGTGTTGAAAGATTCATGTTTTCAAGAATTATCGAATTTTAATTCAAAGTGTATGTATTAAAGACATTTTGTTCAAAAGTTCAAGCTAGGCAAGGTGGATAAAAAAGGTAGTTTTGTTGGAAACAAAAGTCTATCAATTTATTTGTGCCTGATATAAACTGCTTCAAAGCAACCTCTGAAATAATTTAAAGTAGTAGAAATAAATTACTAAAAAAAACAACAAAACAAAACTGAAATAATACCAGTAACTTTAGTTTTCATATTTTAAAAGGAGGTAAATCTGAACAGTTTTTTGTAACTAAAGTCACAGGTGCCTAACTCAATTCTTCACAATTCTGATTACACTCGGTTAAATAAATTATGTTGGTGCCTTCATGTCTGACAGTTAGTACAAGCTAAGTGTATAGAGAGCACAGGACACAACAGTTGGTTTAAATTTCTAGACAGCTGTCTAAATATTAATGCAAGATTCAGGTTCTTCTTCCTATTTTTAATCCTGGTTGAATCAGAAAAACGAGAGAGAAAAAACTTTCCTTTTTATATTTCAAGATAGTATAACTTAAATGCAAGAACACAAGCATGAATATCTGAACGTCTTGTTTATTCAGAGTGCTATCATAGCCACATTGAGCAATCTTTATTCTGTATAATTTTTCTAATATTTTCTTCCACTGAAGAAATTTTTTTTCTTGTGCTAAAATCCTGTAAAGCATTCAGCAAGTGATTAACCAGCCAGAGTGACTGGTGCTTTCTGTCCCTTACTGCAACAGTTTGATTACTTTCAGGGGGGAAAAAAAAGTCATAAGCATGAATGAAGCAAATACCCAAGTGGTTTCATTCTTAAAAGGATACTTTTTGTAGGAGGTTTCTACAAAGAATCGTATTACTAAAATAAATAATTATAATTTGAAGTAGCATCATGCCAACTCTTTTCTTGATATTAGGTTCATATCTAAACACAGATACTAATATTTCTTGGTGTTTAAGATAACCTTAGAATATAACCAAAAAGCACACCCCTCATTAATATTAGACAAAGGATATACTAAATACCTTCTTTGTGGGTCTGAGCAGCAGTCCATGTAGCCTTATAGTCTGTCTCCAAACAATTGCAAAAGCAGTGTCCAGAAAAGCATGTTTGCTTGGCTGCTCTCCATGAGCATCAATATTTACTGTATCAGTATAAGAGATATTTGATCATACATCATGGTCTATTTCGAGTATCCGTTTATTGATCTGTTAACCATGAATTTGTCTAACTCATGTTTGAACCTGCTAATACAGTCTGCCTGCACATTTGCCTGGGACAACAAATACCAGAAGTACTTTCTCCACCAGTCTCATCAAGTGCCTTCAGCTTCTGTATTGGGGGATTTGGTGAACTATTCAGCTCATGCACTTCCTTCACAATTTTGTAAACCTCAGGTATTTCTCCTTCAGCCTCTGCAAGCTGAAGATTTCTCATGTTTTCAGTTGCCAGTGACAGGCAAACGGTCCATCAACACTGTTTTCATTCTTTTTTCTCTTTAACTTGTCTCTAACTTGTCTGTCTTTAAAATCATGTATCAAGAAGCGAGAACTGACAGTTCCTTTGGGGATTTTAAATTCCTAGACTCTAAGGGCACACCTATATTTGCTGAATATTTTCTTAGTTTTTCAGCTGTGGTATTAAAATTTAGATCAACAGTGGAAATCAAATAAACAGAAAAGCTACATTTGGGAATGGTCTAATACTTTTCAAGGCAGCCTTCTATTTCTCACATGCACTCATCTTTAAGCATTTTTTCTGAAAGAGCTCAATTACACACAGTTCAGTATTGGACAACAGCAAAGAAGTGCTTCATAGAGCCTAAAAATATTTAGAAAACTGACCTTTGCTCTTAGAAATAACTACTAGTTTGGTGGTTTTTTTCTTACAACACCAGAACTTCATATTGCTTTGTTAACAGGAAAATCCTGCAAAGCAGTAAAAATTTCAAATGAAAAATCCTTAAAGAAATTACAAAAGGAAAGGACATTGTCCTCATTAATACTCCTGCATTTGGTAACCTCACAGCACTGAGTCAACTGATGTCACGTTAACATGGTGTATTCCATTCCCCTTCTCCCCAAGTATGTTTTCCCATTTAATGTTACTAAACCAAGAAAATGTTCACTCAATATTAATTCTTGAAAAAGCTTTCAGAATTATTCTTTGACCATTTTGAATACCAACAGAGAATCTAATCTTGTGTCTGGACAAAGCAAATTGCTTGTCACTGCCTTGTATGTTAGCAGGAACCGAAGTATGCTGAAAACTTCCTTGAGTCTTGCATCATTAAGAAACACTTGGCAAGTAGGGCAATTTTTCTGTTTATTTTGAGCCACAAAGTTCTACACAGGAAGTATTTCTGACTGTGCTTTACATAATTTTGCAATACAAGAGTAAGGAAAAATAGAGATATTTTAATATAACAATGGAAAATCCCAGCATGCTGGTATTTATGAAAAGTGCTATCAGCATGATCAGATGGTTTTAAAGAAGTGAGATTACAATGACAGATGCAAGAAAAAAGACTCCTAATCATAATCGCCTGAGACAGATAGAAAACTTCAAATTCTTATTTACAAACCACAGAAAAAAAATCATGTATCAAAATCAAAACTGTTTCTCCTTAAGATGGCCAGAAGATACGTATAATTTAGGATCAAAACAATAAAGTATATATTCCTGAACATCTTTTGAAATTATGGGTATCAGGCATTGCCTGTTTCAGTAAAGTATAAACAGTCATCACCAAAAGCTGAGAACACTAGCCATGAATAACACCCATAATTAAAATTTCACAAAACCCAATATATATTTTTCATAGCAAATAATGTAGAAACTGCATTTTCTAATTCAAAAATCATTTAAAAGTTCAAAAAATCCAAACATAGCTTGAGTACCCCCAATGATTTCAGAGGGTTAAAATAAAATGGAGACCCATTCAGTCTAAATACCTGCATTTCAAATGGATCTTTTGTTGAATAAAAAAAATTGCATGGGAAGAGAAAAAAATAATTCCCCCATATAAGATTTCTACGACTGCTCAGGGAGAGGCTTTGAGCCTCTTTTTTTGGGCTAGTGCTGTGCCAATCAACCAGGATTGAGAAAAAAAAAAAAAAAGATGTTAGAAAAAGGAGTCAAATGACCTGAGCCAGTTCTTGAGTTCTAAGAAAACGTGCGTCAGCCACAAATAACTAGCAGGTAAAGGAGACAGAGAACAGTAGATATATTACTTATAAAAGGAGTTGGCTAAAACTAGTGTTCATAAAGCAGCGAGTTTATTAAATTTCAGCTGTTCATTACACTAGGGAAGAATGAGCACTATTCTCCATGTTTAATGGACTGATATGAAATGAAGAATGATTAGTTTGTTCAAGGCTGTCCAACATAGCTTCCTTATTTGATCACTCATATGGTTTTATTTATAAAGATAGTTTTGAACTGTAATTTTTCACTCAAGTTTTCCTGTCAGTAGCTGTTACTACAATACATTAAGAGAAAAGAAATTGTATACAGTATTCTAATAACTCATCTGTACAATATCCAACCCCATATGTTTATGTTTGTTCTTCAACACTGAAAACATCAGTTTTGTCAGAACCAGAGCCACAAACAGAAAAACAGAAATGCAAATATTATTATTAATATTAACCCCCCCTTCACAGACTTCTTTTTCAAGGCCACAGTTCTCCCACAGGAATGAAGGTGCATCACAACAGAACAGGAGGTAAGAGAATAATAATGTGGCTTTGGTGACATGCACACTGACCCCATTACAAGTATCAGCAACAACAGCTTCTACCTCAGATGTTGGCTCTTGTTCTCTTTTCCATTGCCCAGGCAAAGATGCATTAAGGCTACCGGGAATGAATCTGTGTTACGGCCAAAGTATTGGCTCATACCAGAGGAGCAGTCAAGGGTTTGCATATGTTGCTGGAGGATAGGCCTGGGATGGGGAGACTACATTTGCCATTTAAAAGCACATACCTCTGACATCCCAACAATGAAAGGGGATCCAAGGTAGCCAACCTTCCCTGACTTTCTTTCAGATTAGCTGCTCCAGAACAACTCACCATCAATCCTAATCTAACAATTCCTCTGAGCATTAAGACTGTAATTAATTCCTTATGCTTAGCTATGCAAGGAAGTGGCACTGCATAATCCCCAGTGTATCGTTCTCCCTGTCATAGCAGAGAATCTTTACAAGAGAAAAAGAAATAATCTGACAGACACATGACAGCCCAACAAACCCTGTAAATATTTGCTTCAAAGCAGAAAAAATGCACATGTGAATTTCTTTAGAGGTCAGCTTTAGAGCTCTTTTATATTGCAAGGCCCTTTGCAAAAGGGCAAATAGGGAAGTGTTGCATGGGAAAGTGAAAGAGTTGTACCAGGTAATTACCAGCTGGTCCTCCTTTTCATGAACTAGTTAATATCTATCTTAGGACAGGGACAACCATACTTTGTTACCTCCTACTGGGAAAATTCCTAAGATATAAAAGCACATGATGAGATTTTCTCGTGCACTGCATGCCCAGTTCATTTTTCAGGTTCTCACCTCATGAGCTACAACAAGTGTCTCACCCTGGAAAGCCAGCAGAAAGCAATACACAGCAACACATCTGGTCTGTCTGAAATAATCTTCATATCTAAAAAGCTACCTGCTATATTGCTGCAGAAATACTACAGCACTTGCTGTACAGAGAAAAAGTAAACTAACAGCAACATCCAAAGCACCTAACTGGGGAGTTACTGAGGAGGAAGAAGGAAGCAAGATTTCTACACCAGCCTTTAGCACTGCTAGTGCAAAGGGACTTCCCAGTTATACTAATAACAGCTTAAAAACAGCTATTGGAAAACCTGGAAATAGATTAAATTTACAGTAGTCAAGCTAGTTATTTCAATCTTTTGTTGCTTTTCAACAAAAAAACTTTAGCTTTTTTTTTGCTTTTTTTTTCATACTTGCCTCTAGGCCTTTATACTTCCTTTCACATGCTTCTCCCTTCTTTTATACTTCCTTAAGGAAAAGGCTAATAAACTTAAGACCTGTTTCACAATGGTTTTTAGGTTTCTCAACAACCCTAAGAAATACACATAGAGACAGCATGCACCTAATAAGGGTTCAGTTGAGTCAGTTCAATAAAACCTTAGTACCCATTCAGATCACAAAACCATGACCACTTTCACTGTGATACAGCCTTTCTGTTGATCTATACTCATAGGCTCCGTGTCACCTCTTCTCTCTTTATAGGATGTCATTTATTCACAACAGCCAGCAAAAGATTCCTCCATACCTCAGAGCTGCAGCCATTCCATACACTGGGTTGCAAAGTTTTGCTTTGTGAAAAGCACATTCAAGCTTGTTATTTATCTGCAAATTCCTCTGTCAACAGGTCTCTGCTGCTGTGCATACGTGCTTCTCTATTATTACAGCCTTGCAGATAATAAATACTGTGGCTCTGAGAGGACAATAACTGGACAACAACAGCAAAAAAGGAGGTGATAAGCCATTAAATCTGCAAGAGCATTGGATTTTTCAGGCTGACAATAATAGGAAAATGAGATTTTTAAAATTTATTTATAATTTTTTTCAGACAGGAAGGTACAACTCCAGACTTGCTTGCTATTTTGGTGGTCAGAAACTATTAGGAAACAATACAAAGTATAGCTATAAGTCTTAGTTTTCTCTGTATTTCCATGAGATAAAGTTTTCTTAATACAACAAATCATTTTTGTCTACTATTTCAATGTAAAGAAGTTATGGCGGTTATGAAACTAAACACTCAATATGTGAGTCTTCCTTCTGTAGGTTTTAAAGATGCATTACATAAAAGTGTTTAGTCACTATTCAGGACATACAACACATGGAATGAAGACTACACATTGCTTTAGCTTTCAAAAAAATTAAAACAACAGGAAAATAGTTTGCTCTGTAGCAACCCGGAGGCATTTGGAAACTATTTACCTCCATTCCTAACAAGCCAGCAAGCAAACAAGCAAACTTACAAACTGGTGAATACTTCTGCTACAGGAGTCCCAACAGTGCATTCCTATGAACCTTAGTGTTATCACACATACCTCTTTATGAAAGAATTTGAAGTGCAAAAATTCTGAATTCAGTGAGAAGTTTTCCATGCTTAACAAATGTCTAACAAATGACAGCGTTTCCTGTACATTTTTAGAAGTCCAAAAAGGATTCCTCAGAACTTGTTTGGACTTACTAACCTGCTAGAAGCACGAGTGGCAGAGCTAAAGAAGAATTTTTCATCAGACCTTGTGTGTTTCCTGCCCAGATAATACTTCACTAAAAACCCATCAGATAAATATTTGACTAATCTGATTACTAGTAGCTAATACATCTTCAGCGAGAAAACATCAAGCAACATCTGATTTTCATATTTCATCACCCCTCATATCAGCTCTACATTTTTATGCCTGTTTGATGCCTATTATTAATCAAAGGGTTATAACTGAGAAATGGCAGAAAAAGGTAAAAAGATAAACTGAAGAAATATACCTGGAATATAAACAAGACACTCACTCAACTAGATATCATACGTATTTTCAGTATTGTCAGTACATGCTCGTTAATGTCCAAATATGTTTGGACATACTGAACATGTTTTTACATGTTCATGGACATAGTGACCATGTTTTTACATATGTTACATAAAGAACATATTTTTATTACATTACGTGCTTTTAAAGGACTGACACCCTATTAGCAATGCTCAATGTGGCACACGTTGCTATGGGAACTAGAATATTAAATTTCCTGTTTTAAGTACACACATTCTCAGATATAATGCTGCTTTCGTGTAATGTTTTGTAATAAATATTCTATATCCCCATCAGTCTTCTGTGGCCTGCTTCCTCACAAGAAGTAGAAATGAACTTTTGCCCTTTATAAGTCAATGGGAATTCTACTGTCAGCTTCATAGGGGGCCCAGATCTCTGCACCAAATAGAGTTGCTTGGGAATACACCCTGAATATCCGATTCTGATCTCACTTATGCTGAACAGAAAAGGGAAGAGAGAGAAACATAAAAAGCATCAATGCAAGAAAGCAGGACAAGGCAAGAAAGCAAGAGAAAAACACAAAGCAAGAAATCAAGCAACAAAGAAACCAGGCAAGTCTTCTGTTACGTTTCGGATTTATATGATTTCTTTGACAATTTTTCCATCATTCAGTTTAACAATATAAATCCAAATGTAATATAATCAGGATAGTTCTTATGTCTCAAGAACTGACTGGTCTGGTTTCTGTCAATGAACCCTTGTCAATTTCTTTTAAAATGGAAGTCAGACATTTATTAAATCTTTAAATACAAGTTCAGATGTGATGTGATAGCTGGGTGTATCTAGATGGAATAGTGTCCAAAGGGAGAGCATTAATAGTAAACATTTTGACATAAAAATGAATGGGCCTGTCTGCTTTACTTTGTCATTTACAGACTGACATGAAATTTCTCTACTTTAATGGCGCATTTTAAGGGGCTTAGTCACCTTCCAGTTATCTGCGAGTGCAGTACAGATGGAAATGCACTCAAGCTTCATAAAGGTCTGCTAAGATCTGATAGGACTTCTCTATCTAGCGCTAGAAATGTGTTCCTGTGTGTGTACACATATATTCCAATATATGCAACCCTGTGTGATGCATGAGAATTATGTATTCCTTTGCTATCCTAATCCCAAAAAGGGCCAACTAACAGATAGTTTCCTATACAACAATTAAGGAGACAGAGGTCTCAGAATTTGGTACAACTTTTAAAAAACAGTGATTTTTTTTAACATGAACGAAACAGAATGTTCAATATCCTAACTCCTGTGAGTGACTCTCAGACTTCACAACGCACACTTTACAAACACCAAGAGTGCTGGATATTCATCATATTTGAAAACTGAAGACTTTGTCAGTCTCCAAATGTCAGACTTCTTTTTCAATTATTTGAGTTTTTTTTAATATAGCTTTTAAGTGGAGAAAGGTGAGTGTTGGGGACAAAGTAATGGATAAATGAGAATGATAAAACTCCTACTCAGCCTTATCTGGCATATGTAAGAAAAAGTGTTTCAGTAAACACCCTCCTGAAAGGCTGGTGTGTCTGCAAATCACACAGTAGAGAGAAGGACCTTAGGTGATGAACTGCCCAACATAAAATTGAACGGCATCTGGCAAAAGAGATACTTTTAATCTTGAAACAATCAGTGAAGTGCATGCAATAAAGGAATAAGAATAAAGCTAGGATGGTTTGAATAACATAAGTTTAAATTTTATATTTTTTTTTTATTCTTCCATAATGTTAACAATACCTAAAGCCTTTAGAAAACAAAAAGTAGATCAGAAATACTGAAAAGCTAAAAAATAATCATATTGTAAAATCTACAATGAAAGCCAGCTTTGTTTTTACACTTTGTGTCTCATAACATGGATGCAAATCTTTCAACCTCAAATATTCACTCCTTTACACATAACTCACTAATATTTAAACTGTTTGAAAAGAAGAGATATAGACGTCAAGAGTTCAAAAGTCAACAAGACGATAGTATTTAATGTAATTAATGGGTATTTTAAAGCCTCATTAGTTTTCTATTGTACACTCAAAAACTGGTCAAACACAGCTCTTAGCACAGTTCCAACCAACTCTTTTGTTGTTTCACATTGTTTTTCTTTCTAGATAAACCCAGAGGATTCTTTACTGAAATTCTTTTAAAATAACTTTAAAACCTTATATATTTTAAATGCCTTCTTTGTTGTTATTCACTTAAACATTTACTCCTTATGTATGGTAAAGGATCCTTCATTTGCCTGACCTGTATCATAAAATAAATCTTGTGCCCACTACCTGAAATTAAATGTCCATATTATATGGTATTCTTTTGATTATATGCATATAGTATTTAATGCATTTCTAGGTCAATATTCTAAGAACTAATTAAGATATAATATATAACAGTGAGGTATTCTAACATGTAAGCACATTACAGCATACCAATATCTCACTGTCCTGATACATTAAATTCATTCCCATGATTGTTCTTCATTAAATGTTAGGTTTTGGGTTGTTTTGGTTTTGGTTTTTTGGTTTGTTTTTTTTTTGTATGAGTTTGGGCTTCCTGCCTCATCTTATCACCATGACAGACACGTATATACAGAAATTCCTCAGACCCAAACTCTACCTTATAACACAATCTGCCTTTACCTACCTCTACCACCAAAGTCCTTGTATTGTATGCATCAGCAAAGCAAATGCTTCCCAGAGCCTGTGCTCAACCTCTTTGCTGAGCTTTGACCCTGCATCTGTTTTGTTCCTCTGGGCTCAAAGTCCTCCTGCCAGACAGTGAGACAAACAGGAACAACCAAAAGATTTTTAATGGTACTTTTTGAGTCACATCAGCCAGCTAGACCACACTCAATGTATGCCAAATCCCTCTCTAGGGTAATCTGGTCTTCTCTTCCCTTTGCTGGAAGGGACGATGGGCTCTACAGAAGGGAGAACTAGGTTAGTTCTTAAACTCAGTTAATGAACCAATGGATTGAAGACCCATAATATAGCTTTCAGTAGAAATATATTTGTGCATAATTCGTGCCTAAATTAGAAACTTTTAACAATTTTACAGTCAATTGTGTAACACTGTTTAGGAATTTGTACGTGATTCTAAGAAATTTTGCAAGTATCCAGACTACTATTTTTCTGCATACACTGAAGTTTGCTGTAAGAAAGTGCACTGGTGATACATGTCTCCATTCAAGGTTTTCCAAAATAATTTCTATTTTGTCTTGGAAAGATGTGAGATAAGTGGCGTAGGCTGGCTTCAGATGTATGTCTCCACTGATACCATTTGTTCTATTACAGTGCAACTCATCTTTTCACATTGCACCAATATCTCTAATTTTTGCAGCACATGCCTGGCTCTTTCTCAGACATCATGGCACTTCCTATGTCAGCAAATTTTGTAACAACTGACTAAAAGGTGAGTAGTATATATTTAGCATAAGCAAAATATGAGTTCACATGTTTATTTTTTCATTACACCATGGTGTTTGACGTGTATTTTATTTAATCAAAAACCACAAATACATATATATATTTAATTTGTTCAGTATTTTGTCAGGGTAACTTATTTATTATGTTAATAGTTTACTAGTAGCATCAAGTGCTAGCCAACAGATCAGATACTAACAAAATCTTTTCCTATTACTGTGTATTTGATAAAGATTATAGCCTTAGAATACATTTTTAAATTTTATTTTTTTTTAAAGGCTTATGTAAATATTCTCCCCAAACCCCTTTTTTTTATTGCAAAGATTATTAGTAGGTAACATCCTTCAGGAAAGGTCATCACCCTCACAATGATTAGATTCCACTGTGATTAGTTTAAATGTACTACAAAATTAAACAGGGCTATATTATCGATAGCTGCATGAAAGAGGAATTTTCCTTCAAAGATTATGAATGGTGTTATCTTTTACCAATTATCTGCTCAGACCCCACAGTTGATGACCCTTAAACCCAAGGCTTTCTATCCACTGTACGCTAAAATAAAATTTAAGCATTTTACAGTTCTTGTTCTCTAAGATTTTAAAAGCAGCAATCAAGATTGGAGTTCTTTTGTTAGACACTGTATAAACCCATTAACTGGGATTCCACTCAGCTAAGTTTAAAGGTTACAAACCTATCTAAACTCATTACTACCAAAGGAGAAAAATGCAGATGAATTACCATTCATTGAATCTATCTTGGAAGCCTATTTTATGCAATATAATATTGCATATCAAAAGTAGGAGGTAGACTTGCAGGTTTTACAAACAACACTCAACAGGAAAAGTAATCGGAATGGGAAATTTTAACTCCACAATCAATGGTTGTGACAGAAGTAGGGTTTCTCACACACAGCCTGCCAAAGTCTCAAAATATATTTTTTCTTGCATAAAAGAAATTAGGAAGGGGTAACCACACAGTTAATTTAATTCCAAATTGTAAGGAGCAACTCATGGTAAAATTGAAAATCTCTCTACGGAAGCCAAACCAACAGAACCTGTTTTAAAGATAGGGGGAAAGCATTGCTTTTTACAGAAAGTGGAAACAAAGGTTTAGAAAAGATAATAAGTACAAAGGAATGGTACAAATTTGTGGGCTTATATCAGTAAGAGTAAAGAATGAAATTAGTTGAAAGAAGAAAAGAGCTTAAAGGTAAAAACAAGCAGTTCAGTGAAAAAAAAATGGGAAAGTGTACTTCAATTACTTAATAGTCATTATACTTATACAGAACAAAAAAGCTGTTGTTTTTTTTTTTATTCTCATAGGGCAGAGAGAGGACTGAAGGGCTTAATACCTTATTTGCATCATCCTTCACAAAAAAATTAATAATGACTGAACACTCACAAAGAGAACATGGGATATAAGACATAGACTCTAGGTATATGCAAGACAGTAATTTAGAATTAAATTTCCTTAGACTAACTAAGTTCATTAAACAATAGTGATTATCTTACTGAACTCATGCAGGGCAGAGGGTAACTCAGAAGCCTAGGAAAAGTAAGCACAACACCTATGTTTATATCAGATAAAAAGGATGATTCCTTGATTATTGAACCATTGGTCTAATTTCTGCAGCCAAAACAATGCCAGAGGAATTTATGATACATTCAATTTGAAACCACCTATACCATGATGGAATTATAACTATATATCCTGGATTTTAAAGAATAAATTGTGTAAACTTGATCCAATATTCTTTTTTTTTTAATTCTTTTTTTTTTTTTTTTTGTGAAATACCTGACCTACCAGACATGGGAAAAACAGTGGAAGTGTTATATCTTCACTTTCCTGAGGTTTTTGATGCACTCCCAAAAGAACTTTCATAATGCTCAACTAGGAAACACAGTTTATATCAACAGTGTTTGATTGGAACCCCATAACTGAGATGTCTTCTCCTGAAGTAATATATCCATTCTTCTGCAGGGTTTCTAAGGACTTTGATGTTTTGAGGTAGTCTTTTTGCAGACATAGATATAAATCTGCCACATGTATAGC
>NW_009970718.1:552796-571096 GCF_000747805.2 Chaetura pelagica | reverse complement strand
GGTGTTCACTGTAAAGCACAAAGTTAAGAAAGGAAGGGATTAGGTGACAGGCTATTGCGGCCTGCCATATCGTGCCATGCCCTTTCTTAGATTTTGAGAAGGGCAAGAACAATGGGGCTGCATTGGGTTTACTAACCCTTCCAGAGCACCAAAGAGCATATCTTTTATTCTCTGGGGTGAGTCTGCAAAAATTAGCCCCCACTGGAGAAGCTTAGTGTCAACTGGGTGATTACTAAATTGTAAGCAGACACAGAGATATTGTACAGGTCAACAAAGCTCACTAATGCATTCCGCAGATTCTGGATTATCTGTTTTTCCAGTATCTTTAATAGTTCAACTAAAAAAAAGTACTCTTTAGAGTTATGCTCATCCTACAGAAAAACTGCATGGGTAAAAGACTCTAAGTGCAGGCTTAATTCTTAGCATTTTTACTATGGAAACAGGAGAAAAAATAGAAAGTACTCTAATGACATTCACTGAGGAAACAAAATTGTGATAGGTTGTAAACTCTTCTAAGAGAAGTATCACAATTTTAAATTATTCTACTACTTTTAAAAGATGGTCTAAAGAATACCACCATGAGATTCACTAAGATGTATGAAATACTGTCTTAAGGAAGGAGTAACTGAATAACATTTCTGCAGACATTTTGCAGGAGAGATTTTGGTTATTATAGCTGATCACTAACAAAATACAAGATAATGTTGATGGGAAAAAAAGACAAGTATATTTAGGAGATGCAACACAGGGATGTACTAAGATAGATGTTGCATATAAAACATGAGGGAAATGGACAATTCATTTGTTCTTCTATCAGTTGCTGAGGTCCCAGCTGTAGTGCCATATCGAAGAAAACCACATTTAAGTCCCACATTTAAATAAAAGAGAAATCTATTGAAGATAATCCAGGAAAGAGCAAACAAGTGATACTAGGTTTCAAAAACAGATGTAGACCCCAGGCCACAGACATGGGCTCTGATCTAATTGTTATCACATGGTAAAGGCATAATTAGGAAAATTATTCATAGTTTGAACAAAGGTCAACTCAATGTCTATTAGCTGTCAATTCCAATGTTTCTCATAGTAAAGGAATAGAGGGGAAAAAACAGAAACGATAATTCTTTTATCGTATAAAACTCTGGTGTATCACCTCTTGAATATTGTGTGCAGTTTTAATATGGGTGAGTAGTCGTACATTTATATGACCACCATGGATAGAGACTGAAAATAGTACTGTAAAACTGACAAAGGTTTAGAGAAAACCAACACATTTGTTAAGCAGACTTGGATTATTCAACCTGGGAAAGATATAACTGGGCAGAAGGGAGTGATGAAGAACAAAGAATTATGCACAGCACAGAAAAGATAAATAGGACACTACTTTTCCAATAGCCAGTGTAAGGAACATAAAGTAAAAAGTGATTGGCAAGCTCAAAACTAACTGATTCTTTACAGAGTACACAAGGAAGCTTCAGAACTGCTTGCATAGAGTGTTGTGGATGCTACAGGTTTCAAAGGTTTGATTAGAAGTGTTCAAACTTATGGAAGAATAGTTCAGTGAAAAGTTTATTCAACATCATCAGACTTAATAAGTTGCTTAAAGCTAGGAGAATATTCTGGAAAGGTGTCTCTATGTGCTTGCCTTCTCTTCAGATTCCCCTCTGATGTGGTAGGGTAATCCTGTGATAAATAAGATCTGTCAGGAGAAATGGAAGGAACCAGCTTTGTTGGTCTGGAAAAATTAAACTAAGTGAAAGAAGCAGCACATAAAAATGTTCTTTAGAAGGAACAATGATAATTTTTTTCCAATCACTTTAAAAGGAAAAGAATTTCTTAATTTTCACTAACATAATTCACTATTATGAATTTTTATGAAAAATATTCTGGCTACACAGATAGCAAATCACTTGAATAGGCTTTCTAGGGAGGTAGCAGGGTAGCTTTAAGCCAGACATAGAAGATTAAGACAGACAAATATTCATTAGAATATAGTTGGTCATTCTTCTTTGCAAGATCATTCTCCCAATTTCATTTCTATTTCATGACTACAATTTCTGAGAGTAGATGAAAAAATTGAAGATGCATTACAATAAAAGGTGCCCTCTTAACTAAAAAAAACACCTCACAGTTAATTAAATTAATTAAGTAAAGGTTTCAGTCAACAAATACGGTGCTTCAATTTTTCAAAGGATGTGAACAGAACTGAACTTTTTATAATAAAAATGCTCTGGCAGTTTTTTATCATTTAAAATCTATTACATAGGGAGAGAAAGGAAAACTGAGTGATGGAAAATTAAGTATGAGCATAGAACTGAGCCTCAGTGTATGAGTATTAGCAGAAGGTGACCTCTCAAATAAAGAGAGAATGAGCACATATATAAGCTCATGTTATCTTGTACAAAGTCAGTTTTGTGGATAAATATAGCATGCTTCAGACTGCAGGATTACCTACCCAGACAGTGCTTTTCAGTTGAAAAGAACTCCAAACAACACAAAAAATTAAACGAGAAAGCCTTTTTCTGCATTTATCAAGTCTAAACTTTTAATGAGGGAAAACAAAGAAATAAGTGATTTGTTCATCAAGTTGTTAAGTTCAAAACCTTCCATTTTGTCTAGAATAAAGCTTCAAAATACAAGGCAATATGAGTTCCCTCCAAAGGATTATTGTTCTCTTTTCAGAATTGGAATAGATTCAATTCCAAAGACTTCCTCCTATCACTGGATTGTTATCAGCAGGTTTATCCATTAACTGAATCCCTCTTTATCTTCCCTCTTTATCTCACTTTGTCTTCTCTGTATGGAGTGGGATGAGGGATAAGGATCTGACTTCCTCTGGTGTCTGCTGCTGTAGCTGCTAGAGAAGCATGATGCCAGGATATGTTAAATCGCCACTTTTATCCTGTTTGTGCTTGGATAGCTGTTTTCCAAAAGGATGCAGTGCAAAGGAAAAACATTGAACAAAATTTAAGAGGAGTAATCTTCTTTCTCATCATAGCTGGGTTAATTTTAGAGTTTGGAAATCACTAAAATAAAAGTAGAAACTGGTGAGAGTTAAAACACACACACATAAAAAGTTACCTGAGTATATTAACCTGTAGACTAATGAAATCTGGGTCAGGCTCAATAAACTAAAAATTGCAACTGACCTGAGAGATGCTTTCATGAAGTCAAACCAATTTATAGTTTTTAGAAGAAAATTCATTACAGCATACTGATGTTTATGTAACTTTTCCCTCTACAAATGTATTTTACCTTTTCTAGCAAACTCATCACAGATAACTAACAGTGAATTTCTAGCAGCAATATTTGTAAATACTAAAATAATCTTTCAAGAAGGCCTAAGGTATTTTTTTTCCAGCACAGATTTTTACCAAAAGAGGTGGAAAGAAGGAATGAAAGGAAGGAAGGTAATTGTTTTCCCTCTGAAATGTAATTGGAATATTTCTAGCAAATCGAGAGATAATGGGAACTACCTACTGAAAGTACTATAGAGTAAAGTTTCCCACAGAAAACAGTAATAAAAAATGTCATGGTTAACCATTTTCTAAATTCAATAAATTTAAATCATGTTTTCTTTATCCTGTGAAAACACATATTTCTTTTCTGGAACATATATATATATGTATATATATATATATATACACACACATATACATACCCAATACTCAATCTAAAAAAAGTATAATGTAGCAGTAAGCAGCATTTAACTTGTTCTAGAGGAGAGAACTGGCTCAGAAATCTGTGGTTTACACAGTTCAATCATAATCACATTATGATGTTTGTTGGAAGAGGACACAGAAACATGATGAGTAGTCTTCTCTATGCTTGTGCCTTGTATAATACAATAAATATTCAATAAATATAACACCTGATAAAAAGTTAACATTGCTTTGAACAGTAATTACATCAACGCAGATACCTCAGCCTTATGGAGGGCAGCTCCCCTATAACCCATCCCACCCTAGGATTTCTATGTCAGATTTCATATCCCAATGGACTGTGCCCAGTCCTCGCATCTGATAACTTTTGTAAAGCTTTCACAGAATTGTTCATTCTCACAGGATACTGTGGCTGCCTCACAAATATTTCTCTGCCTATAGAGATGGTAAGCCTGCTGTGGCTTACCTTGCTTGGGCAGGAAAGCTGGACTAGATGATCTCCAGAGGTCTCTTCCCACCATGATTGTGATTCAGTTCTATGAGCTCATGAACAGGCTCAGAAGAAATGTATTAAAAGTATTCAGATTTGAAAAAGCATCCCAATCTCTGCTTCACTTGAAGACTAGACAGAAGACATTATATTGTTCTAACCATATTCCTTCTTCTCCTCCCCCAAGAATTTTAGAAAAAGGAACTTACATTAAACAAAACAAACCCAACAAAAATCCACTGTTCAAAATGGAACTCATTAAATAGCAACTGGGACTGATGTTTTCAGTTAGTAGATATATGAATTTTGTTTGCTTTATGATGTATATCAGCAAATAAAATAACTGCTCTGGAACCATTCCCTAGGGAAAAATACGTACAGAGAAGTTCAATTTCAAGACTCTCAAGCTGCATTTAAAAACACAACTATGTAAAACTATTAGTTAATTTTCATTGCATCTAAATTGAAATAGTATGATGTAATTATTCATACTTACTGAAGTGTGCATGTTCTGCCCAACATTAACTTCACTACTTTTTGGTATTTTGCCAGGCTGATAAATTTGAAAGCAAAGAATTTTCAGAAAGCTTATTAACTAAGCAAGTGGTTCCATAAAACAAAAATCTGGGTTTTCTACACAGGAATCTGCATCAGTTCTATCCTGTGTCTACTATTCCAGCACTGCTTGTGAATTTAGCTCTTTAAATCTGTTTATGCTTTTTATACAGAAGGTGGACTTATGTCATCCATAGACCAACTCTAAAGCCAAAATATTGTCCTCAGATTCCCTCCTCAACAGAATGCTAAAATAAACATAATGTTTAATGAGTACATGTCTTCATTTTAAAACAATGAAAATACCTACTGTATAGGGAATTAATATTGTGCATCTTAATAGAAATAATTCACACGTGTGCACATGTAGTATCTTGAAATTGTATACTTTGACTTGAACACCACAAATACCTTCTGATAATGTGAACATAGGAAAGTAGTATTATCTTTTGGAAAACTGAGCAAAGAAATGGCTATTAGAAGGGATATTTGTTATTTAGAATCCAATTTACCTGGTAATTAATATACAAAAACTCTGAGCAAAATAAATCCCTGATTTATGTACCCTTAATTCTGATTGTTCTGAAAACTATAATATTCTTTACCTGAAATGTGGTCTTCATGTCTTATAAGTCAACAATTAAATACAAAAAGAGTGGTATTGTTAGAATCTCATAAAAATGAATCTAGTAATTTGAAAAAGGTCTAAGACAATGGTGACATGATTCATATACAGATGCTGGTGACATGATTAATCTCCTTTTACTTTTTGCAATTAGGCTGGATCTACATTATTTCTGAGAGATAGTTGTCTATTCAATTTCTTAAAAACCTCAAAGTATTCCTGCAATGGGGAGGTTAAACTTCTTTCTATAAACAATTATCTTGAAAGATTGTATGCAATTGGAACCAGGTTTAAACAGGTAGCTGAAAGAGTAATTACAGAGGGACTAAGATAACTGCTAGACATTATACACAGAAAAACAATTGGAATTCTTTAGTTTATAGTGAGGAAAACATCTCTGTGTGTCTGTCTGTGTGTGTGTGTTAAGAAATGCTGGAATAATAAACAGATTTTCTGCAGTGTTTGATGGACGGCTTTTCCATGAAACAGCAAATGCACCTTAAATTTACACAAAGATTTTATATTTTGCATATGTACACATCATGTTTATATGTCTAATTAGGCGTGCAACCAAGCTTTTAAAATATAACAGGTGATTCCTAACAGCAAGAGAATAGTTGCATACTTAAATAACAGCCTAGAGAGAACTGGATGAGCCAGAGGCACCAGCACCTATTTAAATATGCTATGCCATTTTCAACATAATTAGTTATCTAATTGCAAACCCAAACTTAGTCAATGCATTTGCACATGTAATTAATTACAGTTTGTTTGAAAGCATTTCATTTGTAGTGTTCTTCATTTCCTGCAAATCATATTACCAAAGGATAGATTTGATTTTCAAAAACAACAGAGACAAATTCATAAAATGAAGAAAGGCACTGAATAGAAGAAAATACTATAGAGTAATAAACCATTAGTGCTATGCAGCATTTCAGAAACATACTTTTTTTTTTCTTTGAAACTAGTTTAACTATATCAAGCTGCAATATATCTAACTTCTAACAGTTATGTGTAACTTTTCTATATAAAGAGAGCATTGATTATATAGGCCAGATTTGTGTTGCAAATTGTGACCAAATAAGGCCTTTATTTATTGGTGTTTATTCTTTGTGTCATATTAGCATCTAGAAACCTTACCAACAGATCTGGAATTACTATGACAACTGTAAATCTGCAGGTAGTATAAGGATTACCACAATGGCTAAGCAACCTGTTTACCTTTACCTTACCAGTTTACAGGTTTGTATCTTTTTTTTCTCTTTTCTTTTTTTCCTGTTCCCTTCTTCTCCTCTCCTCTCTTCATTTTCTATTTATTTTTTGATTGCTAAAAAACTACACTGTATTTACTTGAATTATTAAATTAGTGACAAGAGGAAGCTCTTCCTCTGGTTGAGAAGAAGCAGAAGTCAATTTCTGAGTACTACAAGACAATGCAGAAAATAATAAAGGACTCAAAGAAATGGATCTTGAGAATGGTAATTTGCAACTTGTGCATGACAAGACGATTTATGAGTCAAGAAAGAAACAGAGGTGACAAGATAAATCAGTGAGCAAGAAGAGTCACAAAGTCCTCTCTCTGATCCCCCCACCCCCCAAAAAAAGAAATCAATCTGTATTTGCATTTGTAAGGAAGACAGAAACCAGAGCTACAATAATGAAGTCTTAAGATACTCAGCCTTTACTAGACTTTTACTTCTGAAGACACACAGAACGCACACATGCATTTTAGAGCTATGAAATATTCTTTATGATGTGTCACCATTTGACTCAGGATGAACAGCAATACTCTCAATCCCCTCCCCCTCCCACCCAGGTAGGGAAGGAGAGAGAGAAAAAGAGACTTTGCTGGATTGAAAACTAAACTACACAGCTTTAATTAAACACTAATGATATAAGAAAATATATACAAATGTGTTTAAATATGTGCAAAAGTCTCTTGTCTCCCCCCACCCCCAGCAACTCCCACAGCATCTCCTTAGCTGGGACAGTCCCGAGAAATCCCAGAGCTGCTGCTGGAGGAAGCAGAGAGCGATGAGGGTCAGGAGAGCTCGAGCCTGGGGGTCGACAGTGATGGATGGACGGAGTCGTCCCTGGATGCCGGCCATGGACAGAAGAGAAGGAAAAAAGAAGCAGGAAGGAAGTTGTCTTCTGTGATTTCTGACCTTATGTAGATATATGGAATGGAATATCTGGCCAATTTTGCTGTTTGTCTAACTGAGCTTCCCACAGAGGGGTCATAGGTCTCCCCGTAGTGTCTGAGCCGGCAGATGAAGGTGCGACCTTGAAGACCCAGCAGTTAGAAAAACGTTCCATTTTATCAGCCTTAGTTAGAACACACTGTGACTAGTTAAAAGAAAGCTTTCTGAAGAAAAAAAAAAAAAACCAGTAATAGGAAAATTGGCCTCATCCTGGCTTAAACCAGGACATTATGAAAGCCTAGAAGGCATCATAGCAGCCTGATATAAGGACTGACAAAATCATCCTGTGGATTTTGGCATGTTGACCCAAATGAGATGAAAGACAAGCAAAGACAGTGAGACACACACTGGGAAAGGAAACAGTGGGAACAGACTGGATGATGGCCAGATTAGAGTCCTGGAATAGATGTCAAAAGGGAATTGCTAATTACACATCCACAAGAAGGAGGTGTCAGGGAGGCAGAACAAAATTTTACTTTGGACAGTTGGAAACAGATCTGAAGTAAAGATACCTCTGTCTTGCAGTTATAAAAATGACCTCAACTAAGGTAAACTTAATGATGGTGACAGCACAATATATACCCAGAACCCTGAACATATGTTCAAAAAAATAACTTAGGCAGAGTATCAGTTCATAACTTAAACTTGATTAAGTGATGGGGGCAAAAAAATAACAAAACAAAAAAAACCTGTGGATTTTATATTAGACATAAGCTTTGAATGCAAGGAAGAAAAGTAAGTCATAGCTGATAGATAAAGGACGATAAGAAGAGAATAATGGTCTGGAAATTTGGCTAGGAAGACCTTGATGAAAAAAGTTTCAGGTGAATGGGCAAATCAAACTGGAATGTGCCTATGACAGAAGAGTAGGGCAGGAACATGAAACACTCACCATAACAAACAAAAAAAAAAAGCAACAAAAAAACCACAAAGCAACCCAAACACAAACGTTCAGTTCTTTTATATAAATGGAAAAAGCGATTAAGCAAAATGATACACAATTGGGATCAAGGACTATTTTAAGACAGACAAGAAAAACAAGTCAGAGTGAGGACAAATAGCTAGATGAACAGGATTAAAAATTCAGACGAATAAATAAAAAAGGATGAAGAATAAAAATTAATGAAAGAGCAGAGAGTATGCAGAAATAAAGTTCACAAAAAAACTGTTGCATCTGTAGATAGAGGAAGAAGGATAGAAAGTTGTAGGAAAAGAATATGATGTAATAAGATGTCCTGGTTTGAGCCAGGATGAAGCCAATTTTTCTTTTTACTGTTTTTTTTTTTCCTTCAGTAAGCTTTCTTGTAGCTAGCAACAGTGTGTTCTGCTAGGCTGATAAGACAGTGGAATGTTTTTCTAACTACTGAGGCTTCAAGGCCGCACCTGCACTCTGCCAGCTCAGACACTATGGGGAGATCTGTGACCCCCCCCGTAGGAGGCTGAGTTAGACGGACAGCAAAATTGGCCAAAGATATTCCATTCCATATATCTACGTAAGCTCAGAGGAAGGTCAGAGACCACAGAAGACAACTTCCTTCCTTCTTCTTCTCCCCTTCTCTTCTGTCCATGGCCGGCGTCCAGGGAGGACTCTGTTCATCCATCACCGTCGATCCTCAGGCTTGATCTCTCCTGACCCCCATAACTCTCTGCTTTCTCCAGCAGCAGCTCCAGGATTCCTCGGGACTCTTCCCAGTTCAGGGAAGTGCTGTGGGAGTTGCTGGGGTGGGGGGAGGCGAGAGGCTTTTGCCCATTCCTGAACATATCTGTACATAATTGTATATATTTTCTTGTATCATTCATTAGTGTTTTAATTAAAGCTGTGTAGTTTAGTTTTCAATCCAGCCAAGTCTCTCTCTTTTTCTCTCTCTCCTTCCCTACCTGGGTGGGAGGGGGAGGGGATCGAGAGCATTGTTGTCGGACCTGAGTCAAACTGTGACATAAGAGGGACGAGAAAGGAATCAGGAATAACTTTTACCCCATGGAAATCACAGTATTTGCACAAAACCTAAGGGAGTTGAGAGAAGAATGATATAATGTATAGATTTTCTGGAAATGTTTACTTTTTTTTGTGAAATCTTTAATGACAGACAAATCTTGAAATGCAGCTGTTTTCTCAGAGCTTATCATTATCTCTTTTAAAAGTAGTGTAAGGACTGGAGGGACTGTGGAGCTGGTAGAAGTTACTAACAGCACAAAAGAAGGGGAGATATGATGCAACTGCCTGCTCAGTTAGGCCTCCTGCTCAATGCACAGTGTGTCCTTTTCCATTAGCACTATTATGTATTACAATTACTGTCTAAAAGGAATTTTCCCTGGGCTCCTCCTCCAACAGTATCCAGGACAATGGAGGAAAAGGGACAATGCCTGAGGAAACAACTGTCATGCAAAATATGTGGGGAAACAGAGGGAAGACAAAGAAATAAGCAGGTTCTGAAAATGTTCAAATAGCTTACATTTTTCTCTTCTCTCTCTTGCCTGGAGAAGTGCTTTTCATGTACGCATGTAAAAGTACTAAAACTCTTATGAATAGCTGTGCTCCCTTCTTCTCCCACGTAGGAAGACAAAATAAATTGGCTGCATAACACTTTAATTCCACTCTTATCTCATTTTACTGTGGCAGTTGCTGCAGTCTTGTCTCCAATGAGACTGGACTCCTTTTGAAGTCTCCCTAAAATGGCAGTGATGGCAATAAAGAGCCCTGCTCTTCCAGCCATAGGACCACCAGGCAAGTATGAAGACAATTTTATGTACATATAAATTATATGTACACACATATATAAGATTATATATATGCCAGTATACACACAAAAAGCATATACAATAATACAATATATATTGTCTATTTTATACTTATTGACTATATGTTTCTGCAGAAGCAAAGACAAGTGGTGCTTTATGGTACATACGTGGTATGTCGATTAGGCACCATTTCTTTTCTAACTCTATATACATTTCCAGAGCTCTGATAGTCTTAATGGTGTTCTCTTGGAGTTTCCTCCAAGAGAAGAATTTTTAGGTCAAGTAATCTTAAAAATACAGTCACAGGCAACACATCCAAATTTGGTTTTCTAACCCCCCAATGACATAGGATGGGACTAATCTCTCCATATTAAATATCTATGATCTGGGTGTTCACACTTTATCTAACAAACTAAAGTCTAATGAAATTTAACCATCTCTTCAAAAGTTTGTTTAACCTGTTATTACAGACTTCAAATAACAGAAATACACAACCTTTTTTGCATAAAACAATACATACTACATAACAATCCTTCAGTTATCAAACTATTCCAAACACTTCATGCATCACTCTTAACTGGTTAATCCAATCACTTCTTCCAATCTCATATGTCTTCTAAAGCTATGAGGACTAGTTAATCATAACAATCATGTAGCAAACATTTACATATTGAAAATTGTTATCATATCTTCGCTATCAATCTTATATTTCCTAAATGTGCCTGTTCCTTCAGCCTTCCCCCATCTATCCA
This sequence comes from Chaetura pelagica, assembly GCF_000747805.2. Classification (NCBI taxonomy): domain Eukaryota; kingdom Metazoa; phylum Chordata; class Aves; order Apodiformes; family Apodidae; genus Chaetura; species Chaetura pelagica. Next base: position 560,075 of record NW_009970718.1, on the reverse strand, counting down.
CTTTATGTGTACCTCCTAGGTGCAGTCAAAAGTCAACCTTCTGTTCTCGATGAGGCTTCTCCATTACTGTACTAAACAGAATAATTATCTAATATGTCCTAAAATGATGTTTCTGTTAAGTAACTAAATTTAATTTCTGTAAAATGATCATATTCCTGCCTGCTATTCACTTCATGTCACATAAATTCCCCCCACTTCAATCTCTTTTCTTTTATAACAACTCCTAGCCAATTATCTTACCCCTTGCAATTTTCATGACAAATTGGATGACAAGAACAATGCCACTCTGTGAAATATAAAGCGCATGACAAACTACCTTATCATCTCTGACAGACTACCTGTATTGATGCAGCTCTACAGGAAAGATGTGGTTGAATCTGAATTTTTATTTCTTTGTTTGTTTGTTTTAAGATAAGCTGGGTTCCTTAAATGAAATTTTCTTATGCAGGTTTCTTGGAGAAAAGATTTGCACTATTCCATGCTATAGACTGAGAAAAAAAAAAAAAATCCTACATTTGTATTTTCAGGTACCATTATACTTTGTTTCGGTTTTAATATCAACTCATTTGGATTATACTGAATTTAGCATCTGCAATTCCAAGGGAATTACTGACAACATATCTGCTCTGCCAGGAAAAAAAACCTCTGCTTTATGCAGATGTCAGTGCCATACATTCATCAGCTTACTGACAAGTCCCATAGTTTGGGGATCAGACCTACTTAATGTTCCCAGTGCAAAATCTTGCATCTAGACCCTGAATTTAGACAAACAATGTGTAAAGTCACACACAGATTGGCAGTTCCTTACTGCACTTGCATCTGGGAAGAGTGATTGACATTGCTTATGCCAACAAATATAAGGATCATATCAGAGTCATACAAAGACTGATTATCTATCTAGTTCTTAACAGGATACAGGTGGTTGAGAGATGTGTGGAACTAAAAACTTCTCCAGTACATTTGGTCAAATATGTCCTTATACTTACTGTCATAGGCTTCAGCATATTAGACATTAATAATTCACTTAGTTCACTTCTAGAAGTCAGTAGAGACTGGTGGAAGAGCAATCTCAGACAGGTATTACTACTAGGCTCTTAAACATATATTTTGTCACCCAGTACAATGCAGTACAAATCCCAGGAAAAAGACATAGATATAAATGAAGTGAAATAAACATAAATTAACTACTTAACTTATACTTCCCCCAGGCTAGAAACTCTAGAACTCTGGTTTAATTTATTTTTGTGCAGTTCCACTGTAATAAAATAGACATGTAAAAAAATTACTTAACAAATGTTAGATCAGGGAAGAGTCACTAATTTGCAGCTTTGCTACTGGGGTTTTCACGATTACTACTCAACATTTCTTTAAAGCAATGACCACAGAAGATAGAATGTGTTAGAAGACCAACTAAGAATTATTTACAGCTATATTAACTGTATGTTATACAATCATATATTCAGTAACATATCAAAATGCTGAAACTACTGTTTCATAATATCTATATATATCAAAGCATGTTGTCAAGACTCAGGATAAAATTGTATTTGCTCTTGCTTCTGGTACAGGCATTGCCCAAATGATGTAATACAGTGGCTGTGGAGATGCTCCATACCCTGACAAATCTCAACCTCTTCTTCCAAAGAAGAGCAGTCAAATGACATCTGCAGCTATTATTTTTAGTGAGTTGTGAAAATGTGTCAGGTTTTCAGTCCCTCATATTGTCATTGTCATTGTTGCTGAGCTCTTCCATTGTCACAAAGAAAAAATTACAAGTACTGTTCCTGGGAGCAGAAAAGACTCTGCTTGCAACTGGACTGAGATGACAACAGCACATTTTTTTTCACTTAGATTTTACTGGATGAATGTAGTACTTTCTTAAATTTTTGTATCTCATTATAGCCTTAGGTCAGAATGATGTGTGTCATCACTTCTAAGATACTTGGGCCATAATTTTTAAAAGGCCAAAGTGAGATTTTTCAAACTTGTATTAACATATGTTAATAAATAACCTATGAAATCTTGGCCAGTGACACCTCTTATTCAGGTACCTATTCAGTAAGTGTAATTCAGAAATTCTAATGCTTACTGTATTACAGAAATCTGATCCACAATTTACTCAAAACAACTGAAAGATTTCCATTGATGTAAGTGATATAAGATCAGGTTTTGGTTAACATTTACATTAACAGCACTGAGAAACACGTTCCATGGCTTCCTGTGATGTCCTGTGTGTAAACACATTTTTAGTTCTGCATAGATTCTCTTCAGAGATTTTAACGGCAATGGCAATGAATAACTCAAAAGAGTTTAAGTGTTTTCCAGGACCAATAAATAAAAGGAACAGTTAATTATTTCTTTTATGAAATAAGGAGAAATTGTCTTTTGTAAAGCTAGATAGCTTATTTGCTTTCATAACTTTGTGACTCAGAGCACTTGTTATAAAAAATTCTGATTGGTCACCAGAAAACCACTGAAGGTTTTAACATTAAAAAACAAACGAACAAAACAAACAAACAGAAAACAATCAAAACTACATCATGCATTCATTGAAAATCAGTGTGACTTTTACTATTAAAAAAGGCTTGGAGAAAATTACAAAACACAAGGTTATTATTTTGTGGACTTAGTAAGAGTTTTCCTAATTTTCTGTCAGCCAGTGTTCTCAGGAATTCTCATTAGCTTTAATGCATATTTAATATTTCAAATTTACAACAATTTCATTGTATTTAAGACTACATACATTTAGCTTTCTTTAATTTCTGGTGATGGGTCCCCTTTTTTCATTTGACAGTCTGAATGTCTGCGTTACCACGTGGCCAGACAGAGCTTCATGATAATGCAGCTCTTTACTTGATTTTATGTGTCTGAAATGAGCTTGTTTTAAACTTACCTAGCGCCTTGGTCTGCTGTAGCCACTAAAGTGATACTAAAGGGATTCTGATATTATGCTGACATGAGTGTTATTTGGTGACTCATGTAGTCAAGATTTAAGGAAACTTTTAAAACAACATTACAAGTAACTGATGGTGATTAGGTCTGAAATTGAGACTCATTTTATTTTAAATATCCAAAGATGAGTATAATCAGAACACCGCTGAGATGGAGTAAAGATACATCTGTGTGAAACTAGAAAATCCATTGTGTTTGACAAACGTGATCACTTTTGTAAAACTCCAATTTGAACTACAGGTTTTCTTTTGGAACTCAAGACATGGTGTAGTGCATCTTTCATTGGGGACTACAGACTAAATTCAGTAATAAGATCTTTATGCTTAACTTAATTACAGTATCTGAAAAGCTGACAGGGAATAAACATGACTAATGATTCTGTTTATCTCCCAACTACTGACCTATCCAACACTCTCTCTGCACAGAACCTGTAGGGTGATCACAATTGATGATGTTTACATGTCTGACATTAGAAATAACTATTGTAGCAAATCACACTTGTACCTGTGCAATTGAGGCAAAAAAATTAAATTAAAATAACTATGTTCAATTTGATCTGAATTTCAGGGGCAATGTCTGGCAAATTTCTCATTTTCAAAATAAGTGAAACATTTCATTCTTTCCACAGATCAGCAGGGATACAAATCCTGTTTTCACAGATGTTCTGCTCATGACAATAACTTTGTTGTATAACTTTACCAAATAAAGCCCAAAAAGAGGGAAAGTGAAACAATTTAAGCTCTTCAACTTATTTTCGAACTTGCATTTCTTGCCAGATGCTGTGACTGTCAAATGAAGAGTTTCAGGTACTTCAGAACACCAGCTCAGCAATCTTCTCTTCTATTTAGAGACATGAAGTTTATTCCTCCAATCTGGTTCTAGTTAATCTAAGTAGAATTTCTTTCCAGTGAGTAACGGATGTTTTGAATTTCTTGTAATTAAAGTCAGTGTGCTTAAGCATATATTATACACTTAATTTACACTTTGACTGAAACCTTCAGTTAGTTGCCTTTAAAGTGACAACACAGAATCTAGGTTTGAAGAGCTGAATCATTATTAATTTCAACCTACTTTTGAGTTCTGTTCGCAGCAGACCTATTTTACACTTCTTGATTCTTGACAAATTTGGCATGGTTTTTTTTATCATTCATGTATACATCTCTTACATATGTGTACCTAAAAATACATTTATATGAGTAGATATATGTATATACATGTACTCCAAGTTGAAAATCCATGTGCATTACATAAAATACTTAGAAGAGTTTATAAATATTAGCAAAAACAGGGCCTTGTCACTTTCTGTCCTTACTGTAGACTATCACAGCCAGTGCTCTATAAAAATTTATTGTCCTGAATGAAACAGCTCTCCCAGCACCATATGCTAATGTTTACAAGGCAAATACACTGGAAGCTGGTCACACACCTTAACATCAGGGACACTCTTCTACTATTGACCATTATTCAAACATCAACCAGTAAGGATACTTGGGAGACAAGGCATTACTCAAATGCAAATAGTTTTCACTCATTGGTGTTAAAGGTGTATCACTTACACTCCAAAATGTACACAATCCTTAAGCTAACTTCACATATATATAATCAAGTTCAAATAACCATTTCTATATGGTAAATTACTCAAAGATTCAAGCCCCAAAACGTTGTTGGATGTTTGCCAAAACTTCAGCATGATATTTTTAATTGCTTCTGATGAAGAGTGACTTGTGTGCCTACAGATAAGTGACTGGTGCTATTTTAGGTATTCTACTGAGACATCCTCATGACAAGGGCAGCTATAACACAAGGTACAGGAAAACTGTGCCTTTCTGAAACTGTAGCTTGTAACACCAGACAGGATAAGTAGGACATCTAAAATGCCACTGGACAGGTATGTTGAAGCAACTGAATTCCACTTATAAGACCTGTAAAACTTACAGTTTTCCTTTAGAAATTCTAGGTTGTACAGAAAGACTTTTTAAATTAATCACTCAGCATTCAATGTTTTATTTTAGAAGACCTTGAATTCAAACATTTCAAATACGAATTGCCTGATATTCTTTCAGCACTGAATATACAATATGGAAAGTGCTCATAGCAGGAGACAATGTATTTCAACCCCTAACGAAACAGCTACTAAGAGAAGAGGGAAAAAACATCCTTCAGCAACATATGCTAATCTCTTGTCCTTACCTTGGCAACAAGTCAGCCTCTAACAGCTAAGTACAGAACAGAATTGAGACGCTAAAAGATGAAACTTGTCAGAAACTTCTTAAACTCTGGTAAGAGACAATTATGGGTCAAAAAACACATGTCCAACTTATCTTGGTATGTTGAAAATTATCTTCACATTCCTATGTTTGAAGGTACAGTGTGTTCAAATCTGTAAATATTTATAAAAGACTCCTCAAACTCTGTTATGTACATCAAAGGATACACAGGAACGGAACTACATATGCAGAGGCTCTTACAGACTGACTTTAGCACTGGTACAGAGATGTATAGAGGATACATGAGCAGGGGGGGTGAGGGAGCATGGGGAGAAAAGAAACATTATTTCCTAAAATGTTCCCTAAAAATTTAAAGAAAATAAGGGAGTTTATAAGCTGAGGTATACTACACTGTACTACACTAGCTGATTAACTGTGGCTGCTGGTATTTCTACTATAAATGGTTAGTTCTGACCATGAAGAATTTTTAAGTCTTCCCATTAAATAATTAATTTCAAATTATCTGCAAAATTGTTTGGCTTTTCTGTCTCATCATTATAATAAAAATTGACATTATACACAGAGAAATGGCAGGTACAGATGTTGCCCTGTGCTAAATTCAAGATTTGCAACACAAGGTCCCTTCCCTTTACAGCCCTGTAACCTTTCACTTGTGGCACTGAAGTCTGCTTTGTACTTGGCAGTCTTTAACTGACATACCCAAAGGCTGCTGTGGCAATACTTTTACCTTGTAATCCCAAGTACTCTTGTCCTCATAGTCATGTGCCATTGAAGTGCAAGACTGATATGCCTCTGATGTTGCGGTTCTTGTGGGAACAGATAATGACTGATGTTTGAGTCCCCCCTGCCCCTTTTTCACCACCCACTTTGTAGCTTTTGGTTGATAATGTTATGGTTAGGAATACGTAGAGCTTGGAAGATAAATTTATCTTAGATAATTACAGAACATTAGTAGATAATTATTATTTAAATAGCCCAGAAGCAACATCCAGAAATACATACGCACGGAACTTCACAATCAGTTAAGTGAGTTCAACATCTCCACCTGACTGGTGTGCTGCAGTCAGCACTATCAGCATTAACATGTAGAAGAAACCAGCAGGGAACAGACCAAGTTGGTTCTGCTGTAACTGTATAGTCACTGTGGGAAGTGTTCAGGGGAATATCTGTAGCACTGGAGAAAATGATGGGAAGAGGAAACTTGCCTGAAGAAATCCCTGTCTTTCCTTTCTGGTTTGCCGCTGGTGTAGCTTTCTCTTCTCTCTTTCTTTGTGTCACTGTCTTGTTCTAAAGTTTGGGTTTGGGGTTTTTTGATTATTTTTCAAACAAAGTAATTTTTTTCATTAAGACTATGTATGCCCTCAGCAATGGGCCTAAAAGCTAAATGTCTGCTCAATTTTTGAGTAACACAGAGAATACTGAAGATTTTAAGAAGCCTTCTACAAAACTCAGTAGACATATGTGTTGCATTCCTGTTGTATCTGTTATTTTTACCATGTTTGGGATTTCTCAAGCATGAATGATGGATAGAAGATGAAGGATGCTACTAATTATAACAGTGAAACAGTTTATATGGTTCAGCTAGAAGGAAAGCACTAAAAATTCAATATCATTTGCACTTCTATATTCTCGGGGGGGGAGGAGGGAAGAAGTCTTTGAATTGACAAAGGGAAAAAACTTGGTTTAAAAGTCCTCAGTCCATTTACTGTTGCTTAAAAAATTGGCCCAAATTTTCAGATTATATGTCGTAGAGACCCCAAAATAACAAATCTAAAGCTGTCATCAATATTTCCCAGCAGATGACAAGAATTAGGGTTCTCTTGGTAATCTGTTAGGAAACTAATGCTTTTTTAAAAGAAGCTCAACCAAAGAAGCAACAGCCTAACAGGTTTATCACATCTTTCAAATAATTCATAATGTTCAAGATTTTTTTAGGTAAATAGTTTGAGGAAACATGGAGGTGGAAATACACTCAGCAGCCAAAAGTGCATCAGAAATTGCTTTCAACTCAACTATGAATCTGACAATGAAAAACAGATTTGAATTTTGTCTTCATATGGTAGGAAATACAGTAGTTCACAAAATCCCTTAATTACCTT
>NW_009970718.1:550554-552744 GCF_000747805.2 Chaetura pelagica | reverse complement strand
GACCTGCAACTGCTCCATATTATCATCAGCTGAATAAAACTTCCAGAAATTATAAACATTCTGTTACCAAAAAATGCCTTATGTAATTTCTGCCCCTTTATTTTCATAATTTGGGCTCAAAGAGTTGATTGCGCTGAAATAAACATTAGCATAATGCCTAAGGATACAACTTTTTACCTGACTGTGAAGTCTTGGCAGCAAAGATGCTGAACCTAAACTGTAGAATAACTCATTAGGAAATATGCAGCAGAAGTGGAAAGATTTACTACAAATATGCTTGAAGTGTTTTCAAAAATTAATATTATGCTGCTATGCTTGGCTTAATTAGCTTTCTTCTTCATTTACAAAGCATATCTGTCTGGTTTATGAACTTAGTCTCTATTCTTCATTCTTAAAACCTGTTTAATTAAAGTTTTAACTACTGCATAAGCTTTAGAAACAGTAGAATGACTTTTATTACTAGAAATCTAAATTCTTCCTTTAAATATGATCATACCTACATATACTGTATCAGAAATATGACAAGACGTGCTCCATAATACTCCTGAAGAGACACATGATAGTGCTACTTTTGATTATACGTCCCATTCATTTCCACTACATTGCATGTAGGCAATTTGGGGATTTTTGCATAAAAAGTTGCACTAGCAGTGGAACTATGCTTAAATTAGCCAGTGACCAAGTCAGTCCACTGAAATACAATAAACGTCACTTTTCTTTTTTGGGTACATACCTATTTCTAATCTGTTCATTGATTTCCTCATCCATTATTCTATTCTATCTCTTTTAGAGGTCCATCACTTATTAGACTCCTGCCTCTACTAGTCGGGCACTATGCTTTGGTTTTCAGTTATAGCAATTCCTACCAGAATCTTCTTCAGCATTTATCACTTGCTCCCCTTCATGCTATAATAAATGATTAAATATTAATATTTTTTTTTCTATATATACAAAATTGAAACCTAGTTGATAGAAATGCTATCTGGGATACAGCTGAATATCTAGAAATACATGACATACAGTTTATCATACAACATTTTTGGCTGCATATTAAAAAGCTTGTGACATAACGGTCAGTGAACAGAAATTATTTGTGCAATCACTGCCAACAGACTACAGTAAAGCAGAAAATAGTTTTGGCTCCCCTATGCGCAGATGCTGGAGACCCTGCTTAATGAGTTCTTACCCATTATACCAAAAATACACTACAGTTTCATTACACAATTTACTTCACAGAAACAAAATGTCAACAACAGTCAGTTCTATAATAATGAAAAAAGATAATAGTCATTTTCCCTCCTATTCTCATTTGAATCTCATAACCATTGGGGTGATCAATTTTGAAACCTTATTAGTTCTGCTACTGTGAACTATTCAGGCCTTCATCTCAAGATCAGTTTGCAGCACAAACTACAAAGGCAATATTTTTAAATAAAAAATTTACAATTAGTATTTCTGTCAGCATATATTTGCAAGCTTTGCATAATAGCAAACACAATAATTTCTAAATTTTCAAATTAAAACATGGGAAATTATTGCATATGGCTGACAGTGCTATAAAATACACACTGACCCTAAAAACTTTGTCAGGCTGTAAATCTAATTAAGAAAAGAAGGGAAAAAATGGGAAATTTTACATTATTTTTTAAAATTAGAAAAAAAACCCACAACAGAGATAAAGAAATTCTGTGTAGAATTCTTTATCCATTACTCCACTCAATGGAAAAATAGGAAACATATAAAATTAACATTTTTTTATTCTTTACATATGTTCTTATACCAAAAAATGTTTTCTTTACATATGCTCTTATCCCAGAAACTGTTTTTGCCAGATTTTTAGACTAAATTGGCCTATTTCCCTTAGCATTAACAGAGCTAAGATGGTTCATACCAGCTGAGACTCTGATCCTATGAGGGTACATTCAGATGATCACAAATGGCAGTGTTGGAGCATTTTAAGAAGTTACTGTGATTCAGCTGGAATTGGTAAGCAGACATGTGGTCCCTGTCAGCTCATTGCAATGCCAAGTACGTGGTGTTCACTTAAGCTGCCTTCAGTAGTTCCAAAAGGGAGCCCAGGTGAAACAATTGGAAGTATGAGTGTTTAGTAAGAACACTCTGGAAGAAATTTATGCTTTTTTAAATCTATATACAGCATCAAAAGTGATGCAACTTCTGTTGCTTCCCTAC
>NW_009970718.1:525770-550214 GCF_000747805.2 Chaetura pelagica | reverse complement strand
CACATGAGTGGAGACAGAAATTAATCTTCTTCATTAGACTGGAGTAATATCATGCACACAGCCAACTTAAATGAATCACATGAGGGAGCAATATCTCCAGCAGTCGGGAGTGGAAGAAAGGAGGAATGAGCGTCTGTGTGTGTGTTTCTGTGTGTGTAAAATTGGAAGGGCAGCAGAGAAAAGCAATAACTTTCAAAAATCAGCAACTCAGTCATTTGCAGTGACCTGACTATTAATTGATTTGAAACAAACAGAAAGTCTGCTTAATTCTTCCCTTAAAGGGGACAAAGGAATTCTGACAAAACAAACCCAAAAAACTTATTTGTTTGGGACTTTGAAGCCAAGATAATGATGCAGATAATGAAATAACCCCATATGGAGTCTAGTTTGCAAGATAGCTTTTTCTACTCATTATAGACAGATACAACTCCTTCACAGTATCCCTGGGTGAGTACAGCACCCTAAATACATTGAAGAAAGAGAGTAAGAGGACTGCTGCACTGCTGTAAATTAAATAATCTGAAAGACTTGTTTACATTATTCACTCTTCTGTTTCAGTATGTTTTTCTTCAACTTGCAAATGTAAAATTATCCCTGATCCTAATACTGCTCAAGCTATTAAAAATTGTCCTTTCAATTTTCAGGAGGAAAGTGCATGGATTACCAGGTTTTGAATATTGTTTGCTTTCCAGTACACCTAGAAAAATCTCCTGCTGACAAGTACATGAACTTATTGTTCATTTTATGGGAGGAGGAAGTCAGGGAGTTCAGTTAATGGCTGTTCCACACACTTCTTACATGACCATGAACCTACAATATCTTTCATCCTGACATCATCTTCTATAAAAGGGGTTTAATACTACTCCCATCTTGGTTCTTGTCACACTGAACTTTTAATGCAATGCATGTAGATGAGCATCAGAGTTGAAATGGAGCTTAACTTCTATCCAGAAATTACTTTTAAGATGACTTCTAAACATTGAGAAGATGAAGCTCTAAATTGCTCAAGACAAAGACCATTTTTACTAAACACACCCTTTATTCTGATGTCTCAGTATGGATTTCAGTGCCAAATTTCAGACCACGAATGACATTTGTATCAGTAGCTTAGAATGTAAAAAGGACATAATTTGTGAAAACTAAAATAATGAACACATTTTATAAACTATTGTATTTGTTAAATGTTTGTGCATTTCATTCACTTGCTGCTCACTTTTTTAAAATCTTCATAAAGACAACTTACTGAGCTTCCCATTGAGATTATTATACTTGTATGCATGTCTTTTCTAACTGTCTGATGTCTTGGCAGCAAATCAACTCCCAGTGAAACAAATTAAATGTTTTTCTTTAAAGAAAAATGCCTACAAAAGACATGCTCTCTTAAATGAGATGAATACACTGCATTTGTTTAAGCTCCTAACAAAGATAATGTTCCCCTAAATGTGATGTAACACATTTGAAACTTAGTATTTGATACCATAGAATCATAGGATAGTTCAGGTTGTAAGGGCCCTCAGGAGGTCTCCAATCAAATCTCCTGTCCAAACCAGGGTTAGCTTCAAGATCAAGTGAGCTTGTTCAGCACTTTATCCAGTAGGGTTTTAACATCTCCAAGGATGAAGACCACAATTTCCCTGGCAGCTGCCCTACTGCCTGACCATCCTCACAGAGAAAATTATTCTGCTATCCAGTGTGACCCTCCCTGGCTTCACATTATGCCTATTGCATGACTGACTCCACCTTCTTGCTAATCTTCCCATAGGTATTGGGGGCTTGCTCTTAAGTGACCTCAAAGCCTCCTCTTCTTCAGGCTCTCCTGACAGAGCAAGTGCTGCAGCCCCTGACCAGCTTGAGGGCCTGAGGCCCTCTGCTAAATTTGTTCTAGATTATCAATGTATTTCCTGCCCAGAACTGGACACAGAAATCTATGTGTGGTATAAGACACAATGGTACTTTTCCTAAAAACATATTTGTGTGATTCACAGCCCTATTCATAATGTTTGTGTTTAAAACCTGGAAAATAATTCCATAGCAAATAAAGACTGGCCTATCAGTAGTATTATCCATTCTTACATTGGTCTCTACTCAGTGTTCAGCACATGGAAATCAGTCAGGAGAAGTAAACTGGTGGCTGTATCTCTTCTGAATGTTTGCACTGCAGAGAACTTCACAATTGACCAACAAGTGCAATAAAAGAGCACCAGTTATAAGATCCCAGTTATTTGCTCTGGACTCTGCGTAACCACAGTCCAGACAGGCTATGGTACTTTTCCCAGCTCCTCTCCTAGATTTCTGTTCTCCATCCTTGTAGTTTTCAATGATAAAGACATCATACACTTGTCTGCCTCCTTTCTCTTATTCCTTTAATATATATTAGCACAAGATAGAATAGCATTACACAAAGCTGCAGCTAGTGCTGTCAATAAGCATCTGCAGAAACTCTTTCTTCATACCCTGGAGTATACTTCTCAATAACCATGGGCTGTGTAACTACAGGGATTTACTGAAAGCCATGAGAAATGTTACTCCAAGGTGTCTACAGAGCATTTAAAAGACTTCCCCACTGTTTATTACTCCGGCAGATTAAAATAGTCTTTGAAGACTACTGAGACTCGTTATGCAGAGAGTTCACAGCTATACCATCTTAAAAGAGATGCTGTTTTTTGCATTTTAGAGTGTTGCTTCTCTAATTAAACCTCCTCCCCCCAAAAAAATAATAAAAGAATGAAGAAATAATAAAAAAACCTTTTTCCCTCCTGTAGATGCAGCTGTCATTTGCATCTTGGTTCAGATGCATACTAATAGAAAGCAGCTGAGTACATATTGCAATTGCATACTCAATTTTCAGTACCTTTGGGTTCAGTCTGAATAGTAACTCTGTGAAAACTAGTGTTATTGATGGTCTCAGTGATGTCCAAATCAAAATTCCTCACTTCAGAGGTAGTAGGATATGTTGCTTCCTTTTCTGTTGGCTAACCCTGCAAATTGTGTACAATCTCAGAGAATAATTTTATGTTGTCTTTTTTCTTTTAATATTAAGAGTTCAAGAATTCCCACTGGGTCTATATTGTAATTCCATTGCTTTCAGTGAATTTTGAAAAATGAAACCAACTCAAATATCAGAGAAATTATAACAATGAAACACATGATGGTTTAGCTATCTTATGCTTTTATATGTACTTGTAAGAAGAAAATATGTCCTTTAAATTATGCAGACCTTACTGCATGGAGTAATGGGTACAGCACTAATATCAACACTCACACTTTCCAATGTGGAAAAAAAAATAAAAATTAGTCTGGAAAACTATGTCTTTTCCTTTTTATATTTTAATAATTTTTGCCTTTGTGAAAAATTATTTTACTCTGTTCGTTTTAAAAAAAAAAAAAAATTACATTTGTACAATTTTCCCTGATTTTCAAATTTCTATTCTTATTCTTTCTCTCCCTTCACACACATTCCTCAAATATTAAGCAACTAAAGTCCAACGCAAGGTAAAAACATTTCTCCACATTTAGCGAGTATGCCAAATTTTAGAAATCTAGCTTTGCAGACCTACATTACTGGGCCTAAAGATCTATAGAAACTTAGAAATTCTTGATAGTTACAGAACTTGGTTTTGTTAGATTGCTTTTTATAGCTTAAAGATGCTGTACCAATATATATTCCCATCCCTTGCATTTACAGAAATGGAACCCAGACACAGAAGGACTCTGCGTATGGAAATTGAATCAAAATCAATGGAAACTTTATTTAGGAGACTTGCAAGGCTACAAGTAATGCTGAAGAGTCATGACAGAGCAGTATAGCTGGAACCTAACAAAAGCTTTCATTGGCTTAAAGATGTCACATCAGCACCTAACAATAAATAGAGCAAAATAAACTGCATAAACCCTATGAAATATGCATTCTGGGCACATGGCCACAAAATAAAAATATTTTGGAAGATGCAGTTTTTCATCTAAGAGGTAGTTTGACAGCTACTACATCCTTTAGATACATGAAACACAAAGACAGAACAAGAAACCTGCAATTAGTCAAAAGGAAAGATGCTCCAAAATTTGCGATCTCTGAGAACAGTGCTGTTCCTCAGCAGGCTACTACCAGTTGTCATTTCTGTCATCTCCACCAGCCCACTTGTTCATGCGGATCCCCGCTTACAGATCTATACACACAACACAAAGACAACAGACTTTGAGGAGGACTTTGTCTAATCTAACACAAGCTACTATCAAGTAGTAGAGTTTCTGCAAAAAGATAGATGTTTTGTTGAACAATCATCCTTGGCCCTCAGTGAAAACAAGTAGCAGCTACAACTGCCTGATGAAATTGAGCTGGTTCTGTGAAAAAAAACAACACAACAAAACAGTAAGAAAACTTGTTGATTGTCTTTTTCACACTGAAGGGATATTGCATTCGAACTACTCTCTGAGAAAAAAAACAACACAACCAACCAAAACCAACCAAACATCTGGTGGAGTAGAAAAACAGAGTGTTTGAAGCTCAAAGGGTTTTCCAGTAAGTGGACAGAATGACCATATTTTGGTTATATCTTAAGGCGGAATGGGATCTTTGACTGGAAGACATAACAATCTGCATGAACTTTACAAGAGAAAGGCATGAAGTTATACTGTGATCTCTGCGTGTAACAGCTGCTGATGGGCTTTATTTCTATTAATTCTCTACTCCTTTTTTTGAAGTCTTTGGTATCTCTGACCTTCCTAATATTCTATGGCAATATTTTTTGCAGTTTAATGATGGACCTTGTGTAAAAGTTTAAAAGTCATTGAACTTTGGTTTATATCTCCACCCTAATAATATAAGGATCTATCACCCTAATAATATAAGGATCTATCACTGCATTGTCATGCTCTAAGAAACAAGGTTTATTTCCTTATTCATGTCTTCAGAGCAGTTTTGCAAGATGCGATGTAATATTGTTTTGCTGAAACATTTTTCCTCACAACACTGACTCCTACAGAGCTTTGCAAAATCCCTGGACAAAACTTTTAAAACTTACTCTTTGTTGGGGCTCACATACCATTCTTAAATTAGGCACATTATTTAAAAGCAAACATTTAAATGAAAGAAACAGAACTGTCACACCAAGCTCCTGCTGACCTGTGCAACTGTGACAGACAGAAGGAAAACAAACTAATTCAGTAAATGTTTGAACAGATTTAATTTTAAATATTACAAGTTTAATCCCAATTCTAATATTGTTTTATTTCGGATAAACCTTAATTTATGTGCTACTGAAAACATGCCGTAACTCATCTGTGATAGATTACTATAGATTTTTCACTAGTGCATTTAAGAAAAGGAGTTTTAATAAGTTTACTTTCAAGTTATTCAAAGTGTTTTATAGTATCAGCAGTAATTTTTAACAAATTAGATTATATTGACTGTTAAAAGAAGGCCTTCTTTGGAAGAATTATCATTTAAACAGTCTTCAGGAACCATTTTAATTATTTCCTACTTAGAAGTCAATTCTTCTGTGAATCTGAGGAAGACAAAACAAAACCTGATCTACTTTACAATATTGACTGTATGCAACATAACCTATAAATCCATTCTCCAGGGCTAATTGGTTATTTTCTGTCTATTATTCAAATTCTTTGGAAGAAGAAGCTGCACCAGGGAAGGTTCAGACTGGACATTAGAAAGCATTGCTTTACTGAGAGAGTGGTCAAGTATGGAACAGGCTTCCTAGAGAGGTGGTTGAAGTTCCAAACCTGTCA
This sequence comes from Chaetura pelagica, assembly GCF_000747805.2. NCBI lineage: Eukaryota > Metazoa > Chordata > Aves > Apodiformes > Apodidae > Chaetura > Chaetura pelagica. The sequence continues at coordinate 544,475 of NW_009970718.1, read as the reverse complement.
GTGCTTAGGAGGCATTTGAACAATACCTTTAACATGCATTGAATTTTGGTCAGCCCTGAAGCAGTCAGGCAGTTGGACTAGATGTAGCTCACATTCAACTGAACTATTCTTCTCTATTCTTTATTCTCTATTCTATTCTATTCTATCCTATTCTATTCTATTCTATTCTATTCTATTTCTTCTGTAAGACTTATTTTAATTTATAACATAAGGAAAAACAGAATTCTTGTGAAAAACTATCCCTAATCATGCCCCAAAAAGATTGAATAAAGATAATTAATTCATCTATGAAAGCATAACTACAGACTCACAGACCGTATTGTCTATCACCTGTCCCTTGAATCATTACATGAAAATACTTTCCAACTCACAATTTCTGGACGCCTCACCATTCACAGCATGTATTAATTCATTCTGGCACATGACATCAAGCAAAATTTACAGACCAACACATAGATTTTGTACATTTCATTGACCTTCCAGACAAAACGGCCAACACAACTCTCTATAAAACCATTGCCTCTCCACAAAACCATTATATGCACAAACACACACATAAATGGTAGAACTCCAGCATATCTAACTGATTATTCCCACTTTACTGTATCCTGGAACTGAAACAATTTCTCTGCAGTGAGACTGAAGGTTTTCTTGGCAAGAGGGAATTCTGCCAATCCAGAATAATACAATATATAAAAATACATAGAATCTTAAGATATCAAAGCCAATTCTTTTTGGTTTGTAATAAAGACTGTCTTAAGACACAAATAGGAGTCAAAATCTTTATGGTTTCTATACATCCTTTCAGTTACCAGTTGTCTGTTTTAATCACAAATATCCTAGTCACATATGTGTTTTCAGTATCATTACAAAAATAATACATATTTTAGAAAAATCTTGCCAGCTTTGCTGTTTTATCTTAATATCAAAGTTTTTGCTTTGCCCTAGTGGTATGAAAAGTGGCAAGTATTACTTACATTTCCTACACACATACAATTAAGGGACAATAAAGTGTATAAAAAACTTAAAACTTAATCATAGTCCAATAATTCAGTCTCTAACTAAGAAGTGGTTTCTACAGTGAAAGCAAAAAGCTCTGGGGAAATTTTCATGTGCTCCAATAGAAAAAAAATGCACATCAGAATTACTGAGATTAGTATTTCTATCAATAAATTAATCTAACATGTTTTACCAAAGATAAATTAGGATCATTGTGCGGTCTTCTGTGCCCATGAATGATACACTGACCTACAGGCTCGTTACTATTCTGCACACACTCTCACAGCTATTATGCCCCACACCTTTGCCCATTTGGCCAAGAACACCCACAGAAGTTAATGAAAAGTTCCAAGTTTCATGGCATTTCAATGTGCGGCAGAATTAATTTCCTACAGGTGGAATGTAATTATTAAATATATTTTGTGTTATCAAAAACTACATTCAATTTTAAAAATTCATACAAACATTAATAATATAGAACAGTGAAAAGGAACACTTGAAGTTCATGGAGTCATGGAATTGTCAGGGTTGGAAGGGACCTCTAGACATCATCCAGTCCAACTCCCCTGCTAAAGCAGGATTGCCTAGATCACATTACTCAGGACTGCATATGTCTTTCTGACATTGCTACAGAAATGAATGAGGAATACAGAATCATGAAAATCAGTCTTAGTTATATAAATCATAGCTCTAATATCAACTACATCAAACAATAAGTACATTCTTAAGGACACAGTTTTATAAAAGGCATCACTCAGTAGCCCATACTATTCCTATGTTTTCAGTTATTTTAATTTATAGCTAATTTTAGCTGAAGATGTCCATAGGTTTTGGATATCAAATTATCTTCTTTGTCTCTGTCATTTCAGATATTTTGTTTTAACAGAAAAGTCAGCATTTATTTCCATCTTTTTTAAACTGAGTTGCTTAGGAATTTTTCAAGAAACCAAAGATTAAATTGACTACAAAAGGTAAAAAAAAAAAGGAAGGGAAAAAAAAAAAAAAAAGCCAGATATATCTCCTAATGCCCAACGGGCCACCAGTACTGCTCATTGAGAGCACTCTCAAATCCTTGATTTGATTTGCAGATGCCAAGTACTTCATAGGTATTCACTACACCAGAGCAAAAATCATTATCTAAATGAATTGAGTTTCAGTCTGACATACTGTCTGAAAGCTCTCAGGGTCATTTATATCTTAGTGTGGGAAACTAGGGATTTACCCTCCCAGCTCTATGCCAGTTGTAGTCTGTATCTGGGACAAAGAAATCATTTCAAACAAGCATTTTCATCACAATAATACTGTTCCCACAAAAACTTTTGATTTACATCTACTAGTAATTTATTTCCAGCCAGCCCCAGTACGAAGGTCTGTCAGAGTAAACCAAGTCTTGAAGTTCTCTAGAGTCTACTCTTGCTACAATTTTTTTTTATAGAATTATTTACTCCAAAGCAGTCCTACCATATTCCCTTTAGATTCTAAAACACTGCAGTGAAGGCAGTCATTTATGAGGGTTCTGTGTCTCAAAAATAAAATATAATAAAATAAATCAAATATAAGAAAACCCCCAAACGTGAAACAGAAATGACTCCCCCTAAAAAAACCCTACTTGTATTTGCCAACCATAGCATGAAAACAGCAACTGGACTCTGTAATGAAAAATCACAGCCCTATAATGTTATTGAAAAAATGCCATACAATTACCTGCCTTGATACATGGCAAAGATGTTCGAAGAAACAAGTTTTATTTGCACCTATGTACCCTTTGTGAGAGAGTGAGCAGTTTTGTGTAGCATTTCTCTTCTCATTAAAAAGGAGACAGGTACAATGCTGACATCCCTGTTAAGAATAGATAGAAAGAAAATACTAGAAAGTTCTCGTTGTCTAGGATACTGATTTAAAATCCACTGAAAACCTGCACAATTCCTATAAAGTCTCAGAGACTAAGGCTTAAAATACTTACTTGATAATGTCTCCTTCAAGAGCAATCACTCGTTTAATGATCTTCTGTTCAGGGTTTCTAGGAGATCTGAGACAGGAGACAAGGTTATACAATCAGTAATGTCCCCGTTGTTTTAAGAAAATGAAAAGAAATTCTGCAAAGAAATAAACACCATTAAAGTCATTAGGAGCTTCCATGTTCTCCTTTATATAGCATCAATCATGATGTTCCACCATGAAGTGAAGCTACTGTAATCATTCTCATTGCAAACCATCAACGAAAAGCAGATGCTGAAAAATGACCTGTTTACAAACACCAAAATAATCAACACCCCCTGTATCAGGAAAAATACACTCCACAACATTTAAAGTAGAATATCGCACTACCAATGAAGAGGGTACCTTTGTAAATAGATTAATGTATTAAAATCCCCATCAAATATTAACAATGTATTGTGTTTAAACATTCATGTAATTCCCTCACTTTGGGGCAAAGAAAAAAAGTGTTATATTAATATCTATCACTAGTTTATGTAAACCTTGCCTAGGGAACCATGGAAGTTTAAAAATAATTGTAAAACTTTCTGAAAGTTTCCACTTTATCCAAAGCTTCTAAATGCAATACTATGTTTTCACTTCAAATTAATTTCCTATAAACATGTTTTATTGAGTGGACTCTAATCATGCATTACAGAATATTATGAGAAAGCAAAGCTGAACTTTCATACCCAGCCTGAATACTCCAACTTCCTGGATGCATGTTAATAGATAAGACTATTAAAAGTATTGATCTAACATAGTTGTGAAAGGTTAAAGTTAACATACATGCACTGTAAAATATCTTTCTTTTCTATATACATTTTTTTTTCATTCTGCCTTTTTGTTTACCTATTCAAACTTAGTAGAGTGTTTTCATGTTATTAAAAAAAAAAAAAAAAAAAAAAAAAATTTTTTTTTCTTTTTTTAACAAAAAAAAGTAATAAAAGATTGATGTCCTGCTGATGCTTGGGTTCTGTTTCTTGGACTTCAAGAACACGTATGCAATCACAAGAGCTTTATATTACAGTTTCTATGCCTAAGAACATTGGTCATGCCATCCTCAGAACAGCCCAGTACCTTTAAGCTCATCTCTAGTCAACTGGTACCACACTAAGATTATATTTCCTTAGAAAAGCAAAGCTGAGATGAATCAGGATGAAAAACTTGTCCACATTGCTGGATGACAAATGGCATTTGCTGTTTACTTTCAATTCCAAAGTTAAAAAGAAAAATAGTCTTAGGCTTGTTCATTGTTTTTTAATATGAAGCAAAAAAGTATTCCAAATATTTTAAATGTAGTTTGAGGTTTTTTGTGTGTATGTCAATATATTTGAAAAAAAAAATAATTAAAAAAAAAAATAATTGAATAAAATTCAAGAGTGTAATTTTGAATTTCAAGCCTTTCATTTGCTTTCCTTCTGCAGAAACTTGTAATGACCTTGAATAAACATCACTCTAAAAGTGAGATATGAGTATTTGCTCTAACAATGGTTACTTTTCTGCCAGTAATTACATATTTAACCATGACACAATTTATCAGAAAGGTTTCAAGGAATTCCTTGCAGGTAGTTATTAAAAACCAAGAATATTTTTAATATTTGAAGACTGAATAGTTTTAAACCAATTTATTAGTTTTTTTAATACTAAAATTCTGATTATAATTCATGAAAATGGCAAAGAACTGATAAGAGTGGCAGCAGCAGGTTCAAACTGACCAGTAACACGGGCATTTTAAAACCAAGTATTTTCAAGAGATTAACAGAATTTTTTGTTCAAGAGCCACAATAATTGAACGGGAGGAAAGAGAGACTAGTTCTAAAGCAATGGGTATTGATGCCTTCCTGAAAGATGTTTAGTGTAACACTGAGATTTCATTGATTACGGAAACCACAAAACCACACAGATAGAGGCAATTTCTGTCTTTGAAATTTCACAGCTGGTATAGAACAAATTAAAAAATGAAAGAGGAAGAAAAAGCCCCAAATACTTAACTAGTAATTATTTAGTTCTTCTCTGTCACTGATATCAGGGTGAGGCAACAAGCAATAATATTTGAAAATGGGATTCATTCAAAATAGAAGGAAACTGAAAAACAAAATAAACTGTTGATTTACCTGTTTGCAACTCTCCTAAATTACACTATGTTTGTTCTTTCTCCTTATATGAAAGGTCATAATCAGGCATGTTCCTTTTAAATTATAGTGTGTGCAAAAAAGACGAGATTCTTGAATGAATGAATACTTTTTGCCTCCCAAAGATGTAATTTAGAAGATATACATATAATTAGCATGAACTATAAACAAGTGTCCATTGATTTACCAGACAGATCCATATCTGATGTTTCACAGAGTAGTTACCATTCCTTGACCATTTTCTAAAATAGCCTCTCAAAAAGTTAAGCTTACACTTACATGTACAAAAGTATATCCTCATCTGCATGTAATAATTTTTTACTATGCATGACTTAGGGACAGCAGTGCAGGTAGAAACAGAATAAGTATGAAAATCTCAAGCACATTACAAATACTAATGCACAGACAGCAGTTAGCAGCACATCAGAAATACAACTGGATAAAACAACTGGAAAAGAAATACACTCCTTAAATGCAGATTGAATTCTATTCCAATCATAGGTGCTGTTCCTTTTTCCATTAAGAAAAGTGGAAAACAGGCAAGCCTAGCGGTGTGTCTCTCAAGCTATCAAGTTTGAGAATCACAGAATCATAGAATCATTCAGGTTAGAAAAGACCTGGAAGATCATTCAGATAACTCATTGTTACCAATTCCTCTTTAAACAAGAGTATCCTTTGTTCAAGCACCTCAGGAAAATGACCACTGCAGAATAAAAAAAAATAATAAACAATGGTCTGTGTAGTGTCCAAGACTAATACTTTTTTTTTCATAGCATCATAAAATGGTTTGTGTTGGAAAGGACCTTAAAGAACTTCTAGTTTCAACCCCCCTGCATGATCAGAGACACATCCTACTAGACCATGTTGCTCAAAGCCCCATCCAACCTGCTCTTGAACATTTCCAGGGAAGGGGCATCTACAGCTTCCCTGGGCAACCTGTTGCAATATCTCACCCCTCTCACACTAAAGAATTTATTTCTAATGTCCAACATAAATCTTCCAGTTTAAAGCCATTTCCCCTTGTTCTGTCACTACAGGCTTCTAAGAAGTCCTTCCCCAGCTTTCCTGTAGGCCCCTTCAGATACTGGCCACACTTCTTTTGATGCTGGCTAGGACACAGTTGAATTTCTGGTCTGCAAGAGACAAATTGCCAGCTCATGTTGAGCTTCTCATCAACCAACATAACCAAGTCCTCTTCCTCAGGGCTGTTCTCAATCCATTATGCCCAACCTGTATTTGTGCTTTTAAATTAATTTGCGTATTTTAAATAATTCTTTTAGCTTCACCTACAGATCACTCAATGGTTGCAAATAGTAGAACAGAAGAGCAACATCCTCTCAGTCTGAAATACTGTTTGACAATGGGACATTTCACTCTGCCTTAGCAGCAAATTCTGATTTGTTCCAAAATTTAAGCTTATGCACTGTCCAGTGCAGAAATCCCAGCCTCATGCACAAACACATGAATCGTGACATCAAAAGTTTTACAATAAACAATTAACCAAGAGAAAATCAGATATTTGATATGTATTTGTTTCTGGTTTTCCAGATGCAGTCTTAGCAACTCAGCTCAAGCAACCTGCCACAGTTAGTGTCTTCTGCCAATAATCCCAGCTCCTTCTCCTAATCATGTGTGTTTGTCTAATTCTGTATTGACTTCCAGCTGCATAGTCCACATCCACTGCATAGCTGCACCCACACCCACCTTTCATTGAAAACTAATGACCAATTCCACCACAGTAAAATTAGAAAATTAAATGTCCATGTCATCAGGACATCATTAACTTTGTATTAAACCCTCTCATGTTTGGCCATTTATTCGAAAATTAACTGAGTTAGGTTAAGTAGAGGGGAAGGTACATCACCCAGGTGATTAGGGTATATAACAACTCCTTAATCAGCCCCAGCAACTAATGCAGAATACAGCATTCTAGCCTTAAGCCTATGCACCATTCTGCAGAAGGTCTCTCTTTATCTACCCAATTGATACTTCTTAAGAAAAAAAAAAAAAGGTAGAATACATAGGAACACCTCTCTCCCTATACACACATTTAGTTCTAAATAGCAGAAGAGCTGCAAAGAAATCAATCTCCTTTTCTTAAAAAAAAAAAAAGCTTCTCAGAGCTGAAGATACACTGCATGTTGTCATGGCACGTATTGAGAAGATAGCTTCATCTTTTTTTTATCAGTGATGCATCCCCAAAATCACAGTCTGAATTAAACTATTAATTAACAAGTTCCTAAGAAGAGACAGTTTCTTGGGGAGGGATCAAATAATAATTGAATCCCTATGAGAAAGAGACATTTTGTTCTATTTCAGCAAAGCACTGACAGCCTTTCCTAATTATTATCTCAATATCAATAGATATTGTGGCCTTTATAAAAATAATATCTATTTAAATGTTTTGTAATTTTACTAATAAAACATACCAGGTTTGCATGACAAAACCCATTTCTCAGTTGATTTACCTTAACCACAATTTAGCTACTAGTGATAGAAAGAGAAATATACCTTCTTGTCATTTTGTACAGATAACATGTTCCTTAGGCCATTCTCTTTGTTTCAAATACTGGATGTCTATTGCAAGTCTTGAAGTTATTTGCATTTTCTCCTTTGTCTTTCTTCCCCTTCAACTGCTAAAGAGGCATTTTTCAAATGATATTCCACACTACAAAAACTGTTTGAGTCCATGCTCACTTGTCAGTAACAATGTTTGAACCAGTTTTGACCTTAAGTAGTGTTATAACTTTAAAGGAAGTGAAACAGAGTAGCATTTTTTTTCAAACAGAAATATTATGCAAAAATAGTGCATAATTTTTACAATGTTGGCAGATAATGAGAGGAATAGAAAACATTCTTCAATTGCTCCTGGATTCCCTCTGGGCTACATTTGAAGAAGCAGGCCCCAGTGCTAGTAAATACCGGCTTAGTGAATCATTTTGCACATTCACCATTTCTCATCCATAATTTACAAAATAAGTACTTCAATACAGCAGTTGCACCAACTGGTTGGGCATAAGTTCTAGTGATGCTTGATTTGCTCAACAGCTTCAGTGGAAAATATGTACAAATATATTACTAAAAATATGAGGAAAACTGTACTAATAATATCCTGCAATTCTTAATGTAACTCTACATTACGTTAGCATTTCTTAGTCAAACTTCTGGTAAAAAGCAAAAATCACACACTGCCAAAAAAACATTTTGTTTTTACTGAAGATAGTGTTTCATAATAATTACAGACTGCAACCACACGCTGTTAGAAAGGTAGTATTTTATTTTTATTAAATCTTAAATTTTTTTAACTTAACCTAAAACAGTGCTTCCTTGAAACTGCATGGGGAATTCTGAACAATCTCTAAACAAAAAGAAAAAACACACAATAATCTAAATATATCACCTGCATAAAGCCTCAGCAAAGAAGTCATACACTTTGCCATATAGCCATGCAATAATTAACATGTAACAAATTATCACAGGCCCTGCAATTCTTGGGTTTCTGGGCTTGTTCTTTCTCTCCCTTTCCCACAGGCCTGCATTCCTTAGCTCTTTTTCACATTCTGATTTAGCCTTGAGTTTTCAAACAGAGTAAGGAAGTATCTCTCCAAGGACAACACAGTCATTTTCCATGGTAAATACAAATCCATAATATATTTCCCCGTACCAGGCACTATTTAGACATCTCCTACACGAAGATGAAGAAAGAGTTGGAGGGAAAATAATAAAGATCTACATACTTTCCAAGCAATTGAGCTTTCTATAGTATCTCTACAGCAGTTTACACAGTTGCAACCTCACTTTTAGGTAAGGCAACAGAAGATTTTCAGCATTTTTCATAGATTTTTAAAAGTTATCACAAATCTTTTGGATCTTTGTCGGTGCATAACTATGGACTCTCTCTGCTGCAAACTAGATGTTTAATCCCTGTCTGAAAAAATTAAGCAAGTGTTTTTACACTTTGGATCCAGCAATCCAAATTGTGCACCTGAAAAACTTTCAGAATTACATACAAGAAAAAGTCAAGAAAAAGACAGAAAGAAAAAAAATTTTTGAAAACGTGTCTATTAGAAACTGCCATTTTAAAACATCAGTCAGGTAGCTAAAGTGAGGCAAGAAAAAAAAAAAGTAACATTAAAAACTCTATAAAGAGGTGTCACTGAAAAAAACTAATTGGTACTGCAAAACTATATGACAAGTCACTCTGCAAAACCTCAAAATACTACAGTAACTCAAAAGCATAGGTACTATTTTGAAGTAAAATCCCTTTTATTCGGTTGTCAGCCTTCCAATCTTGCCCCTTCGAGGTTAAACAACTCAGCTGCTTGTAATGCAGCCTGTGTAATCACAATAGTTATGTGCACTTGACCTTCTTCCTGTTAACAGAGAGACTCAATTAATTACTTGCTGTTTTAACTGGCCATTTCATCTCATCATCACCTTTTCCAAAAGGGCTGAAAAACTCTATACTTTAACCTTTGGCTTTGAAAGCACGTATTTATCTGCCAAATAGGAAGTTAGCACAAACTAGGAATGAGAATATCTGGGCTTCCATGCTTAATTCAGTAACAGTAACATATTCAATGTTTCATTAAGCATTATGCTGTAGCATAGGAACCATATTTCATCTTTACTATAGCTGCCCAAATATTCTACTCTGTAATGAAAATAAAATATGATGTACTTCTGTTGCAACAGACAACAGAGGGAAAGGGACAGAAAACTGCAACATGTTATCAAGTGCTTGAAATTCATTCTCAGGTTGCCATATGGGATATTAAACAGAAAGAAACCATTTAATCTATACATAATCTACTAGCATGATTCCTAAAATTATGCTTCTTTTTAAATAAATTGCTGAAAGAGACACTTCTATACCTTCTTTCTATACCTTCTTTCTATACCTTCTCTGGGATTAGATCTGTGTTCAGTGGCAACTCTTCTAGGCATAGAAATAATCAATTGCTGTCCAAAGATGCTGATTGTGTCTACCCACTGCACATTGGGCAGTAATTTTCAATCTGTATACCTTTCTGATGGGGTTCCAGAAAACTTTTTTCAGTTACATATAACACCACCACCATTTTTGAAAAAAGTACTGGATGCATATTTAGATGTTAAAAATATCAGTGATTCAGGAATTTAAATATTATCTCAGAAGAGATTTAGAAGCTCAGAATCCTGGTTCTCACATTGTCCCTATTGGAGACCAACCTTAGCATCTCAGATAGGATTAACACAATATGTAGGAAACAAAATTGTGATTCTGAAGAATCTAATGTTTTGCTTATCTTTGAAATTACCTAAGCTTCATAAATACACTGTTTTTTAAGTTTTTCTAAATGCTATTTCAAGCACCTGTTGAGAAAATCTCTTCCTTGATATTTCTGAGTAGCTGGACACTTTCTCAAATTTAACCTGCACTATGGTCAAGAAACTAAGCATCCTGGATAACTAAGTCTGTTATAGTCAGTGCACAGAAGGTAACAGACAATTAAGGTGGGATGAATCACCTTTTGGAGGAAAATCTCTCCGCTAATTAACTATAAAAGGAAGCCAAATGTCAGCTTAGTCTAACTATCTTAACATTAAATTATTAAAGACAAACTACTGAAAAAAAATACTGTTTCATCAATCTTACAAGATTTCTGTATCTGCTATCTGTAGCATATTTGTTTTAAATAACACAGTAAAGCAAGTAAAGTACCAATGGTAAGGTAAAGAGGAGAGAAATTACAATAAAATACATACTTTAAAAATAGCTGTAATACATTTTTGGTAAAAAAAACAAAACACATCTAAGAATAGAGACATTATGTCAATGTTAATTCAGAGAAAAACAAATAGACAAAACACCAAACAAACATATGAAAAAATTTAAAAGATCTCTCCAGAGGCCAAGACACGACTTTGGAATTATTTTTAATTTTTTGGTAAAATAGTACCACATGTAATATACATATTTTTTCTGCATTTATAATACAGGAAGTCAAAATCAATTATCTTCCTAGTACCTAATAAAAGATAAAAACAAGGGCTTAACCAAGAAACAATTTTGCATCTCTATTTATGGGTATAAAAAAACCTGCTCATAGCATACAATCCTAAAGATTTCTATGTGTTCCATAAGCACAAAGAAATAAATTACTCCCAGACTGTATAGTACTAAATTCAATGCAACTTGTATACACTTATATGATAAAATAACATTTCAGAAATAGAGAGTGATGGTGAGGACAACTTCTTGATGTAGTTGAGAATTTATTTTTTTGTTATAATATAGTACAGAAAAAAACCACACTAAAATTAGCAAAACAAAAAAAGAGAGTGTTACCTACACATTCTAAACCAACAGCTGTGAAATGTCATTTGTACAAGTTACAAGATATGTTTTTAAATAAAGAACATTAATAAGATAATTGGACAGAGCTGAAAAGCCTCACAATGAAAAGAAACCAGTATCATTTAATTTTTATCTTCACAACTTCTGCTTTTTGCTTACATAGCATTTGAGGGGAGAATGCCCACAATTAACCGCAGGTTTCCACTCTGCAGATGAAGTCAAGATGAATTAACCATAGATTGGCTGCTGTGACAGAAATCTTTCTAATAATAGGAGTTATGACCTGCTTATGAGGATTTGGCAAAGAGCAGCAATAGGAAATTTAATAGACAGCATTTTTCCACATGATATTCTTTCTCAAAAGTTGATCTTCTATGTCAGCAAGTCATCAAGTATTGTGCTCCATTTGATACTAATTGCATTATCCCCGCCTTGTGTGCTTTCACATATAGCAGAAGGGACAGTAACTGAGGATATTGGTCTGAGAGACTTCGATCACTTGAGTAGGCATGAAAGACCTCGGAGGAGTTTGTCAAGAACAAAGTAATGTCCCATGTTGGATTTTGTTATGAGATTTTTAGGATTCTGAGCTTCAAGACACTTCCTCTCTTGCATGATGGCAAATATATTTATTTAAGAAAGTAAGAAAGGAAAGACTAAATAAACCAGAAGTGTCACCAACAGTGAACAGCACTAGTGAGTAAAATGTCTATACTTACAGATTACTTTCCCTTCACACAATGCAGCTTACAAGCTTTTTAGATAGTGTTCCCCTTCTCTGTGAAGGGGAACTTCCCCAACTGTACACACAGCCTCAGGAGTTGGTCTGCACACTTGCTACTCAGCTCATCCCACGCTACAGTCTGCTCTGGTTATTCCACCTAAAATGAATTCTTCAGTCTCAGGCAGCAGCAAAACCAGCCTTAGCCCCTTCCACCCTGTCAAACTCAATCCTGTATGACAGTTTGCTGCAGAAGGTCCCTGTCACCTTTTTCTCCAAGTGAATGATATGCTGCTCAGAATATTGCTAGGAAAGAGAGGGATCGGCAGACGAAGCAAGAAGGGAGGGGGAAAGGATGAATTAAACTTTACAGACACTTTTCACACACTCTGATGATGCATTCCTCACTCTCGTCCCCCTATCCATGAGGCAAAAGTTCAAACACATTATTCATTGGGTTTTTTATCTTTATTATAAATTTTCTAGAAAAAAAGAAAAAGTTCTGTCACAGAAAACAGTCAGTGGATAGCAGAAAGAAAATTCAAGCCAGAAGAAGCGATGATACAGGTTTGTATCAGAAACTAATATAGAAGAAATAAATGATTTAGTTTTTAGTGGTTGAAAATGTTTGCAGTATTACCAGCATGAAAAGCTGGGAGGAAGAAATGCAAGATATGGTATGAAATTAACAAAACTTCTCCAAAATTGTACTAGTTCTACTATTGGATTTTTTAAATATGCAATTTACAAATTATTCTGTATATTTTGGACAGTTGTGACAAATTCTGAAATGTGTTGATATGCACTATATACATTGGGTCTTGTTGACCCAGAACATAAATTAGAAGCACAAAAAGATTAACTCAGCCAATTCAAACTTGGCATTATTATCTTTGCCATTCTAAACTTAAACCTCTATATTTTCATAATAGTATATCTAAAACAGGATCGAAACATAAACTTTAATGTAGCTGTGTTTGAGAGACCTCCTTTCACACTCTTACCTTAAGATAGCTAGAACAACACTGCAAATTACTGGGGTTAGATCTTTGTACACTGGTGTCTACTTCATCAGAAATGTAATTATTTAGAACAATCTAACCTTTTTATTTTTATTATCTCTGTAATATTCTAGTAGCCATACCTGATAGGTATTTGTTTCAGACAAAGATAATAAAATATATACTGGAATATATTTAAGATGCATTATGTACAGTTTTTAGATACTAACTGTACACTTCTGACTCAAACTTTAAAGCTATCTTTTGCATGTATGTTCCAGTAGTGGGGTTGTTTGAGCCATCATGGTACAAATATAACCTTACTTCCCTGAAAGAAAATGTGCAACAGCGTAAAACGGTGTCTATGAGTTTAGACTAAAGGACTGTATAATTCAGAAGCTTCAGGATTAGTCTATTGGGTTTTTCAACTGAGAAATAGCAATACTAAGATTTAGCACTTATATAACTCTGAACATTCAAAGCACTAAGTGACAATAGTGCTGACACCTGTGATTTTTAGTGTTTGATAAAAAGCTACCAGAGTACCCCTCTCTGCTATTCAAGTCTGCTGTGCAGACACTATGTGATTAAACTAGTCTTTCAAAATGGATAATAGGAACATAATTATAATGTTATTACAAAAAAAAAAAAAAAGAAAGAAAGAAATAGTTGTCACATTTGGAACAGATCTTTCTCTACTTTAAGCTGAGATCAGTTCAAGTTGACAAGGTGAGTCAACAGCAGTAAAACAACTAGCAACAGGCAAGGAGTGCTCAGCAGGCAAGGATGTTTGTGGTATAAATCTGTCATATAGGACCAAACTGGGAATCCCTCAAATTCCTGATTCTATCAGCTCACAAGAAGAAAAAATTGAAAGCTGTTCTTCCTTCAGATTTTCACAAACATTGTCTGTGCTAGTACTGGGCAGTATTACCTCTCTGAATGCAGTGAAAGCAAGTACCCCTGAGCCCTAACACCCCATAAGAGGCATGCCAATTCCTTCGCAGAGATGAGGAGATTTTCACTGCTGGTACACTCACAGATGTCTCTCCAAAAAGGACAACACCCTCTACCTCCATAGCTGGGTTAGTCCAGCCAACACACTCACTATCAGAAATATATATATAAAATATTTTTTTTAACTATCTTTTTCGTATTTTTGTTTCATGAAGAAAGTATGGGGAATTATACATAAAAGGAATAGTTGAAATATCTCCCTAATAGTAATACATGTTGTCTTCAGTTCTGAGAGGAATGTACATTACACAATATTTGACACATGACTATTTAACCCATTGACAATTAGTTTATACATGAACTGTGACCAGAACAAAATCAATGCTGGCTGAAAAATCTTGAGGAACATTGTAGCTAATTTGTGCTCTTTTTCAGTTCCCATGTTTTATAAACATAATGTGGACTTCTGTAATGCAGGCAAATTTTTAGCGGCTAAACATCCACATCATGAAAATACAGGTGCCATTGTCTTGGCAAAATTGGTTCAATTCACAGCTTATTCATCAGAGTTCATTCTTCATTTGTTTGTTTGATATACTTTAAGGTCAGTGAGGAAGGAAGGAAAATAATCTTGACTTTGACTTCTTACTCATGCCAGGGTTTGTACATATATGCTAGCAATGCCAGCATCACCAGGCTTTCTCCTTACAGCTCTATAAATCTGCAAGATTTTTTAATTCGTTGATGGTAATTATTCTCCTGATGGCTACTAGTCAGCAACAAATATAAGACAATTAAATTTACTCTAACTCACAATGAATAAAGATCAAATTATTTTTTCTCTGTCAGGCGCTAAAAAGGAAAACGTAGGCAGTAGCCATAAAAATCCTCACACTCTCCTTACATTATCTGCAGTAGACATTCCACTTTTCTTTAAACTTTCACCCCTCTTTTGCTCCACTAGCTTACATTTGCTGGCCTAAACTTTGGTTGAACTGGAAGACATGGTTGTTTTAGCCAGACAAAAACCTGACTTGAAAAAAAAGAAAAATGCTGTGTAAAAAAATACTAAAGTATAGACTAAAGAAGTGGTGTGACTATTGTTTGTGTTAGTGAGAGTGTCAAGTTAGAAATTAGTAAGATATTTCTCTCTTATTTACTTTCTTGTTTTGGTGTATTGAAGTGTTTAAATTTATAACACAGGAGTCTAAGTAGAAATTTTTTTAAATGTCAGACATATCATCAGAAAGGCTTTTTAAGAGCATATGACCCAAATAAACAATAAAGCTTATGAAGTAAAAAAGCATAAACCAAGAATTATTAATTCATTTGAACAGGGCCATGAAAGGAAATGCATGAAAAAAGTTTTCAGATCTGTAAGAGCTCTGCGCTTATCCATCCAGCTGACAGTTTGCTGAGTAAATAAATTTCTACAACAGCCTTTGTTGGCAGATTTCAGCTCACATTTATTCTTTAAAATATATTCTCAACTTCAACAAGATGGTCCTTAGTCCAGTCTTTGCAAAATTCAATTGAGTTGTAATGATATGTGTAAAAGTAAAAAAACATTTCAAAGTTTTTGGAAAACCCTAGCCTACTTTCATAAAATGCTGAATTTAAGTAAGTAGAAAGTGTATGAATTACATTTAACAGTACTTGCAACAGTATTCCCTCAAAAACAATTTTGTAAGATACAGTAACAGCTTTTACTTGTATTATGAACACAAATGTATTTTTTCTTTTCTTAAAATATTAATGACACCAAGAGATTGGTTTTGGCTATAAGGTGGAGAGAATAAAAACTTGTATAAAATAGAATTTTTGCTGCCAAGTTCATTCGTGAATAAATGAGTTTTAGATTGCTGGCAGCAGTTCAGTGAGCTATCACATACCTTGCAGAAAAATTTTAGGCTGTAAGTATCTTAATGAGACAGATTTGATCTTCTCCACAACTGCTGAATCACAATTTCATCATTCATGTAGTGGAGCAGAAAATGTAAGAATAAAATTAGTGAGACCTTCTTCATTTCAGTACAACAAGTCCTAAAAAGCACAATAAATTTTGGAAAGAAAATTAGCTATGTTAACACTAGTGCATACTCTGTATTTAATGTTTTTTATTATGTGTGGAAAGGCAGCCCTGTACTCAACTGATCAGTTTATAATCATACACAATTTGGAAAGTACTAACATAGTTCAAATTTATAAAATGAGCAGTGGTACCAGATGCCCAACTTAAGCCACCTGAGGATCTCATTATTTCCTTGGTTAAGAGCTCCTTTTCTCCTTAGTTCAAAGTGGGCACAAAAATCATTAGGTATATGGAAAAAATTTGAGCTTGCCAACTGATACCTATCTGAAGGACAGAAATATAATCTCCTTTGCTTTCAGGAAATGCTCTAAGACCTTTTTGGAATGCTTCACAGGCAAATATATTATTTTCTTTCTTATAGGATATTACTAGTACTGACCCACAAATTTGACTTGCTGGTTTGATCTTGTTCCTGCTTCAGCCCTGAAGACTTGTCTGGCAGGTTGGACTTTAAGTTGTCCCAACCATGTCCCTGGCCTGGTCCCACACTTCTTTTCACAGAACCATAGAATATCTCAAGTTGGAAGGGACACATAAGGATTACAGAGCCCAACTCTCTGCTCATTGCAGGACTATCTAAAACTAAACTATATGACTAGGAGTGTCATCCACTCCTTGAACTCTAACATGCTTGGTGCTGTGACCACTCTCCTTGGAGAACCTGTTCCAGTGGCTGACCACCCCCTCAGTGAAGAATCTTTTCTTCCTTTTGTCCTCTCACTGGTCACCAGAGACAGGAAGGAGATCCACATATTCCCTCTGCTGTCTGCTAAGAAGTTCTAGACTGTGATGAGGTCACCTCTCAGCCTTCTCTTCCCCAGGCTGAACAAGCCAAGTGACTCAGCTGCTCCTCATTAGTCTTGTCCTCAAAGCCTTTTCACTACCTTGGGGTCACTCCCCTGGACAGAGTCTAATAGTTTTCTATCCTTCCATAGTGAGGTGCTCAAAGCTGCACACAGCACTCCAGGTGGGGCTGCACCAGTGCTGTGCAGAGTGGGAAAATCTTTTGGCTGCCAGGGCACACTGTTGACTCATGTTCAACCTGTCATCAACCCAAACCCCTAGATCTCTTTCCAAGGGGTTGATCTCCAGCCTGTCATCCCCCAATTTGTACATATAACCAGGATTATCCTGTCCCAGGTGGAGAATCTGGCACTTCGCTCTTGTTAAATTTCATATGCTTGGTGGTTGCCCAGCTCCCCAGTCTATTGAGATCTCACTGCCAGGCCTCTCTACTCTGGAGTCCACAGCTCCTCCATGTTTCAGCACTATATATTCCCATGCAAGAAACATGCTTGAGGGGATAGAGCAGGGCCACACATAAGCTTTTAAAAGGACTATTTATGAAACAAAATATTTCTTTCCAGAGCCTGCAGGCCTGTCTCTCAGGGAATGAGGGGCTCCCCTGCCATGACCCTGTCTGCAGCTCTCTTGCCTGCTCCTGTTACTCCCCAAGGGATTTCAGTTGCTACTCTACTTGAAGTAGTCAGGCCACCCACTAAATGAGAATGCCTTTGTCTTAATTCATACAGCACTAAAGCACTACAAGGACCTGATTAGTATTGACAAAGTGGTTTCAACAGAATTAAAATAAATTTTTAATTACTTTAATTAAACAAATGCAAATTCCCAAATGTAGATGAGTTTAAACCAGTTTAACAAAGCTCTAGTTCGTTTCCAGGCGTGTTCCTGATTCTTTGTTTCACAGAAACAAGAGGGGAAACAAAAGAAAGCTTCTGGGTGTTAAGTAAAACAATTACATCTGCCATCTGGTAAGATCATTCCAGAAACTAGTTAAGCAGCTGAGGGCAAGAAAGGAAATTGCTACTTTGAGCAGGAAAGAGGAAGCTCCAGAGGTTTTGAAACCTGTGCCAGGCAATGAGCAACCACATGATAAAAGCTGTACAATCTAGCCCATCAGTGGGCAGGAGATGAAGCTTCACTAAACTGTGGGGTGGAATGGATGAACAGAGGGACTAAAGAACAGACATGGTTTTATCTTGCAGAAACTGGTAATGCTGGCATGGCTGGACAATTACAAATAGGGTGTTTTAAATGACCAAACTTCAGGGAGCAGGGAGGATCTATGAGCTTTGGTAATCAGCAATTAATAGCATTCACAGACCTATTCACAAAAAATTTTTGGTTTGGGCTTTTTTTTTTTTTTTTTTTTTAAATGATCACTGAGAGGAGCAACTCCTGTAGAGTGCTTTTAAAATTGCTATTCACTGAGTTCCTTGTAACTTCTTGATTGCACTCGGACACAGTCCTTGGTTGAATCAGTTTAAGCAAATTTGAGGTTCAGTTTACTCCAGTGGGTGTGCAAAATTAACAGTGAACACCTTTAGTAAAGAACTGAGTGTAGTTTCCTATTTGACCATCATGGGGCATGATGATTACTATAACAGCAGGGGAAGGAATGGGTCCTGAGAGCCTCGTGCATCAGTGCCTCTCTATGTTCATCATCATTTGTGTAGAGCTTA
>NW_009970718.1:487903-525732 GCF_000747805.2 Chaetura pelagica | reverse complement strand
GACTCTGCCGCCACAAGTTGGGAAGTGGTTATGCACTTTTCTCCTCTCTGTAATTAATACAAAGAAGACCCACTCTCACACTTCCAAACTAGTTTCATTTCAGTTTATTTTTTTTCTACAAGGAAGGGCATTTCTTGCTTTCTGGTAAGAGATTTTCTGGGTAGAGATTTGGTCTGAGAGTTCTCTCTGCCTTTAAATGTGGGAATGGGGATATTTTTACACTATTTACTGTAGCAATAAATGGCCAGTGCGGCCACAGGTGATTTAGTAGATTACACAAGACAATCAGACAGTTCTAAGTAGATTTTCTCACTTTGAATAATACTTGCTGAAGTCAAATCCTGTAGGAATAAACAGATTTGACAGATAACAAATATACAATATCCTACTGCACACACCTATTGTTCACACATATAACTGCATATTGGATTTTCTGACAGTTGAAGAATCACATGAAGATATTTACTGTTTTCAGGTTTTTGTAAAATAGGAAATATCAGGCGACATCTAAATACTTAAAGAAACAAAGTAATCACATAATTAAAAAAATTAAATAAATTATCTAGTAAAAGTGAGGATCAGCACAGTAGTAGGTTTAATTGACATGGAAATTCCAGAGATCTCTGCAATTAACCAGTATAAGCTCACTTGTCAAAGTGACTCACTGGGTATTATAGACCAAGTACACTTTTCACAATATATTTGACTGTGCAGGTACTAATAACTCTGTCTCTTTGCCAGTAAAGGTACAATCACATAAATAGGTGCACTGACATTCAGGGCTGAGGAATGACCTCTGTATTTAAGAACAAATTATCTGCCCAGCTCCATTCTGCTTGAAGGGGAAAAGGCACCAGAAAAGATTCTATCCTGCCAGCTGTTTTGCTGGGAATTTCCCATGTGACTTCCAAAGCAAGCATAAAGCAACAGAACCAGCACATCAAGCCTTTCTGGAGCAAGGAAAAGAGCTCAAATGCAATATGTTCTGCTTCTCCTCAGGTGGAAAGCAATCCCTGTAGGCCTCCTCTCTGTTAATATGCACATATTTTCTCCAAAGATGAGCAAGAAGTAGGGAGGATGTTAGAAGGAGCTATATCTGCTCTTCACCAAGTAGAAAATCATGTACATGGAATACAACCAAGTACTTTATCTCTTCTAAAATAAAAACAGTGGAAGAAGGTTTCAGTTCTACCTTTTTTTATTCCTAACAAAAGGCAGTATTAAAAACCTATCTACTATTTACCCACGATGTTTTTTTACACTAATATATCCTGAATACTGTAACACAAAAAGCTTAATTGTGATTCCTTTCAGAAGCCTCTGTCTGCTGTGTGCTGCATCATCTTCTTCAGGACTCCATGCTATTTGGTAACATTTTATACCAAGCATTCAACAAGAGCTCCACAAAAATTAATTGCAACTGAAAATGGGTATTTGATTTCAAAATAAAATTATTGTTAAACAATAACAGCTTGGCTGCATTTATTAAAGGGATTGAGCATGTAAAAAAACCAAATTCTAACCAATTAATTCTTTAAAGTGAAAGGATTAAGTGATGTCTCAGAATAAGTCTGAGACTACCTAACCTTTCTTGCATCATTTAAGACTGTCCTTTCTCACTAGCGTTTATTATAAGGCTTCTGATGAAAATATATACTTTCTTTTGTAATGTAATTTTTGTGTCCTTAATTATCGCTTTTCAATGTAGCAGCAATTGCCTGTACTTTTCCGTCTTCCAAATATGCTACGCATTGAGAACATGCATTCAAATCAGGTTATTGATAATTTTGAGTTACAGTGGGATTCTAGGAGGTAAAATGTGAACCAGAAGGACAATCTAGAAATCAAGAGACACCAAAAAATTACTTTAGAATATGGAAAATATTTTATATTGAATTTGCAGCTTGAGAATATTTTCAGAAACACATGGATCACCAGAATGCCCAGAAATAATTAGCAATGATACAAAGAAAAATGAACAAGTATTTTGCTTTGTTAATTATAAAGGACTCAAGGAGATTGAAAATGAGAATTATGCCTCTATTCCTAAGAAATTTGCTGTTTTTTAAGAAATAAAAATGAAACAACATTAAATTACACAGGCCCATTGCCCATGTGAACTTTGGTTCCTCAACTCCAAGTTAATCAGATTTCTAAGGTTAATGCTAAAAAGTCAAGGTCAATTTGCTTGCTTCTACAAAAAATCAAACCAATATGGAATTCTTTTGTAAGATATATCAAGCTAATACAAACTAAGCTACAGCACTTGGTTTAGCTCCCACAGAAACAAATGGTAGAAAAACATTCCCTAATGAAACTAAGCCAAGACCAAACCTGTAATTCTCATTTGAAATCCTTATAACTAGAACAAGAAAACCTGTAAATAACTATTGAACTATAACCTATAACTTTGTCTTCAAATGCAGCTTGAGATTTAAAGTTTCAACCAACTAACTCACGAATTTTAAAGAGTATGGTATAGTTTGGGCTTTTTTCTAGGATGTTTGTCTTTACATTCAGGAACTGAAAGTTGATTTTCAAGACAAGCTGACAAAAAATAAAGGATGAATCCTGAAGCAGACTTCTTTGAGAGGAAGTAAAATTACTTTTAATTGCTTCTTTTTCCAAAGAGTTTTAGAGCACCTAGGGATCTACCTGAACAATCCTCAGACAAGCAAATGACACTTGATTAATTTTGGGAGCAGAATGGGAATACAGCAATATGTTACAGCATTTGAAACCACAGACTTGCTAGTTAATATAAGCAGGGGAATTAATTATTCATTTTTATTTTTATTTTTTTTTAACGTATGACAGAGGTATTTTATTTTCATTCAACTTATCACATTAAAGCATCTTTAAGGCAACCAGTCACCACCAATTCCTTCAAGAATTAAACTTGAATAAAACAAATATTTTTTCTGTGAAAATAACTTCTGTCATTACATCTTTCTTTTAGTTAATTGCATTTCTAAATCTCTTGGCAAGAATTTCACAATATACAGCAGATTCATTAGACAGCTTTAATAAGATCATTCAAGCATTTGTTCATAGGAAAAGTTCATCCAAAAGCATCACAATTCTAAGCCAATATCAAGATACTTATGATTAAGGCATACATTCAGGCATACTACTACCAATTTTTTTATATTAATTCAGATTGTCAACTTCACAATTAATATATTAGTGTTGTCCTTTTATGTCAGTTGCATTCAGTCCCTGGAGTTAAACTAATTTGGCTAACATCCAGCTACAAATCACTTAGTTAAAATTATCATTCCCCTGGTGAATATCCATTGGATCAGAAAGGAAATATAAAATGAAAGCTTATTATAAGCAACTTGTCACTACTTGAGCTTTAACCTAACCTTGTTGTTACCCCAAATGAGTGGTTATTTCTATTCATGGGCAATAATCTCAGCACTATTAGTAATTAATACATAAATAGATATTCTAAGGAAATTAAATTACTACCAAATGATATTTTGCAGGTCACACCCACTAACAGCTCTGAGTGAATTTTCAAAACTGATTAAGTGAAAATTAACTGAATCAATTTTTAAAACAATCAAAAAATAGCTGAAAACACTGTGACTTGCTAGAAGAAAATGAGAAAGAAGAGTCTCTCAAAAAACTCTCAAGAATAAACAAAAAAAAAAGTTTTTAGCAAACACTTTGTCAATTATATGTGTAATGTACTGAAGAAAACAACCATAAATTATTTTAGCCTACTCTGTCCTTAATGCAAGTTCTTAAAGTGTCCTAATGCTTGAACTTACTAAATCATGTCTTCAATTTACCTCAAAAAGGACAAATAGTAGTGACATACAGAGGAAGGACAGTACAATAAATTTACCTTCATATTTGTCCTTTGGATGCCACTGAGGGTCATTACATTGGAGAAGCAACATGTCAGAATTCTAAATACAAGAATGTCAAATATACTGTCCATTTTGGATAAAATTGCATGAATGGGTGGGATGGAACCACCACCATTTCTGGTAAAACATTCTTGCAAGGTATTAATGTGAAGCTTCTTCAGATCCAGGCTTAAAACCATCTCCTACATAATACATCCCAATGAAGGAGACTGTTCTCAATTTTTAAATTAGTTTAGCTGTACTTAAACTTCTCAAACAAAGTGTTTAGAAATAATTTTTATCCTGAAAGAAATCCAGTTACTTTTATGTGCAGCATTATTCTGGCAAAAGACACTTAAGGACTGCTATGAAAAATACCTGTAACAAACATCCAGTGCTGATGTACATTTCACCAACTTTAAGAGTTCATCTTTAACATGCAAAAACTCTACATATATCTTTATTGATTATAGTTACTCTATGTGGGTTGTTGATTGTGTTGGGAATTTTTACATGTTATTATTTTAATAGCAGTGTATACTTCTGAGGGATTGAGAAAAATACATGACTTCTTATTTTCAGGTTACACATCTAATTGCTAATAATGAATTTAATGCAGGTCTCTGTAGTGATCATACCGGTGATTTGGGATTAAAGACTTAAAGGTAACAAACAAAGAAAAAAAAAACTCTGAATCTTTCACCGCAGGGTGCATAATATCTCTGGTTAAGTTTTGAAAGGCTTGTATTTAATATTGCTAAAATAAGTGAAAAAATGAAATGGCAGTATCTATTTACAACACCAACATCTTAATCAAAACAAGCCTGTCATGACTCCAGGGTTAACTCCCACACAGTTTAAAATCATTTTATCAAGTAATTATATCTAGGTACTATTCTTCTCCTTCCCTTTCTCAGCATCTCCATCTCTTTTCCTTGCAAAAGATGAGGAAAAGTTTAAGTACTAAATACCAGCTCAGTAAATGTTGTAAGCTATCTAAAAAGGTTAGCAAAACATATCAAAAACAAATAGCATGACAGTAAATTTGGCTCTTTACCAAAGGAAGATACAAAGGTGGTAATAAAACAAATAGGATAAAACAAACCTGTTAAAATTAACAAAGCTAAAATTCTATGGCTCTTGCAGAATCTGTTTCATTCATAGATTAAATCTCACAATTTTTAACTTTTCTGCCCTTCTTGCAAACCATTACTGGATACCAGTATTGTGGATGGGACATTAAGTGTTACATCAGTAAAGACTTAACAGTACAGACTTGGCATTTACCAAAACATTTCAGAAAAGCATTAGATTTGTCATTTAAAATTGCTAATATTTTAATTAGAAAATCAGATAGCCCATAACTGTAGTATTGTGCTGTTTGAGGAAACAAACTGAGTATGGTGTCCAAGGACAAGGATGAAAATTGAAAGACAGCAACATTCATAGATATTTTTGACACACAAACAAGTCTTGCTCTTGCAGGGTTTTGCAGAGGCATCAAAAAGAAGAAAACTTAATACTGACCAAAGGTAAAAGTGCAATTACATAACCAGGGATATTGCAATTAGCTTTGCTTAAAATGAAGCAAACATTATACCTTATTTTCAGTTTTGGAAAACTTCATTCAGAAGAACTTTAATTCTTAATGATTTTGCCTGCTCTAATTTAAGTTAATAGCTACTATCTTTAGCAAAACCAACGTATTTTCAGGGCTCAAAATAAAGGCAGAATTTATTACATTTTCATAGGGCGGTAGAAAAGGCTGACATAATTAAAAACAATCAGTGCATAGCTCTTAACTTACATGTTTTCCATACCTTACATTATTATGTTCAATCATGTATGAAAATGTTCTGAAATATCACTGCTTTCTGGAAACTCCTAAATATCTACAGGTTTATTGGCAAGCAACAGAAAATATAACCACTTAGCAATAGTACTCATCACACTCCTTTGCTGAAGCTCAATTTACTCTCCCTTTCTCCTTTATATTCTCCTTTTTCCCCACTCATCCCATTTCTCCCTAAAATATCTTCACATGTCCACAGTTTCCACCACTTTTTTCTAATCCTCTTCAACCTGATCCACTCTCTGAATCTTCATTCAGAACACAGCTAGATCTCTAATTCTCCTTCAGACTCCAGTAATATCTCCTCCAAACATGACTTCCTCTTTCAAACATTTTCCTACAATTAATCTGCTCTTGATAATACCTCTGTTGTAGCTGTGCCAGCTGACAGCTATCCAAAGCCTCCATATACCTCATTCTTTCAAATTTCTTGCCCATTTCCAAGACCTGGACCTTTCAGTGTGACATAACCTCTACTTCCCTGAGTTTATAGAGGCCTCCCTCCTGAAACAGACTGTGAGGAAGTTCTGTTGAGCTTCTCTTCCACCTAATTATCTCTTGCTTCCATTATCTCTTCTTCTGGAACTGTGCAGCAAACAATGACTTCCCTTCTTTTCCTTTCTATCTCTGTTATGTACTTACACGCAACTGTTCATTAGCTGCTCCTTCTTGTTTTCAACTCTTCTTTCCACATATTCTTGTTCTCATGTTCTTCCTTTAATTTCATGTTAATGAATCCTGTCCTCCTTAAACTCTTCGCATATCTCTCGTTTCCTTGATGACCCACTTCAGCTCTTCTCCAAACCCCCACTTTCCCAGAAAAAAGACTTGATCTTTTCAAAACAATGTTATTTCTCCAGTTATTCTGTTGCTGTGCCCTGTTTGCTGGCTTCAGCACAAGGTCATATGGTCCTTACATTACCTCCTTCACCCACAAATAGGATGAAGTTTGCATCTCTCTCTTCTTCAAAAGTCTTCTCCTTTTAAGAGATTTTTTCCTCTTCTTTATTTCTGTTATATCTGAAAATTCACACATTTAAAACCCCCAACTGCACACTCAGCATCACATGTCTCATTTGCTGCAACATCAGTTTCTCTGCCCTTAGCAAATATAATCTTGTTCCACTCATATCCACTCAGAATGCTACTACAAAAATTATTCTCCTAATTTGTCACTGAGATCATGTCAATACTGCCCCAGCTGTATCACATCAAGCAAGCTATTGCTCTGCATTTTATAGCTCCCAAAACAGATACAAGAACTACGTTTTCAGTCTAGCATAGATGGGCTATTAAAGGGGTATGGTTGGACAGCAGGGGAAAAAAACTGCTGGGTTTTGTGGTCCTGGTTGCTGAACACTGACTGGTTGAACTCCTTGGAAGAAGAAGATTTTCCCTCCCTGAGTATGCCAGGAGAGAGAAACTTCAGGAGTGATGGATAGAGATCTTCCTGCAGCAGGTCTCTCTTGCACACAGACCTTAGATATGAAAAATAACAGATGAAACCTGTTAAAGACACAGATGGTACATGCAAGTCGTTCATGAAGCCTTGGGGCTTGGTTGGAGCAGCAACAGGGGTGGGGAACAGATGGGGAGAAGAGCCTGTGCTGCAGACTATTTTAAGGAGTCTGTGTGAGGTGACAGTGAAATGCAAGCCCATTTTCAATAGACCAAAAGCACTATTGCAGGGTCTAAACTTCATCAGAATATTGTAAAAGCCTGTTAAATTTTTAAAAAGCAGGAAATCACTGAGCTAACCAATTGCAAGATCAGCATTATGGGTTCCAGGACATGTGTGACCAGGAAACATCTCACTGTCCTGGTAGCAATTACTTAAGATTCTAACAGGATCCCAATGAATGTTAAAAGGTAAATATAATTGTTCAGTGAAAGTCAGGCAAACAGAAGAAAACCTTAAGAAAAATCTATTTTACATGCATGCAGGACTCTTGGTGCAAACTGAAAATTACGTGTTTCATGGGCAATGCAACAGGCACTGAAGAGACATTAAAAAGTAAGTCCTGAACTTCATCCATGCACTGTGTCACTGCTTTAAAACAACCCCTACTTAAAAAAAATATTCTCTCACTAAATTAGGAAATTAAGAAATAAAATATCTGTATCATACCTTTTATTAAACCAACCTAGTCATAGGCAGACTGGCAATTTACCTCTAATTGGATAGTTACAGTTTTAACCATATCATTATGCCTCTAGCACCGGTAAAAGAGTATTCCAGACATTTTACACATATGAGTAGCCAAAAAAGAGAGGAGCTACATGTATTTTGATGACGGCTACATCCAGCACAGCATAAAATATCTCAGTTCATATAAAAACAAAAGCCTACTACCAAATCATACAATTACTGTTCCTTAGTTTATTAACATTCTCTTTAAACAGCACAAAAAATAATAATATATATATTACAGGTGTGTTCTTAAGGATTTTTCAATAGAAAAATTACTAATGTTAAAAGTCCACACCGTTATAAAATATATCCTTAATAATATTACAGAAATTATAAAGATTTTCAGTTTTACAAACTCATCAGTAATCATGAGTTTCCTTGCACTTTAAGATGCACAGGCTTTTTATTACAGTTTATAAACTACATGTATTTACAGTCTAATCCAACAAAACACAGCAAAGAACCAAAATTCTTACTTTCACACCCATAGAGGATAGACATACATCCCCAAAGTACGAAACAGCAGCAGAATAAAATGTAGCATAATCATCTGTCTACAAGGTGACTACACAGCTTCACCATGATGCAGTTGTGAAAGAGACCCATGTCACCTGTTTGCAGTAAAGAACAGAAAGCATCACTTTGATACCCCATACAGATTAATTTGTCCTTTCTGAGGCAATTCAGAATAGACAGCAAGGAGGGGTAACAGTGAGACCAAAAGTCACACTTTCACAAAAGCAACTAACAGAGTTTGGTGTGTCTGATCAGCAAAGACCGAAGACTATACCATACTTCTCTACATATACTGAAGAACAGAGGTTGGAGCAAAAAGTGGAAAGAAATGGTTATTGTTCATTTCAAACACTGTGAGAATAGAAAAGGTTGACACAGGAATGATGACTACAAAGTTACCATGAATAAACTTAGTCTGGGATTAAACAAATGCTATCATCATTCCCAAAGAAGAGCCTCCAAATACAAAAAGGCCAAAAAAAGGTTAACAGGATAAAGTCTCAGACTTTTTGGTTTTTATGTATATGATGTTGATGCAGGACATAGCCAGAGACAGATTTTTTATGAAGACAATGGTCTATTTTAGCCTCCTTTTCCCAAACGGATGAGGAGAGAACTTTGTACTATTGCCCTAGAAACAACAGCACATTACTGATCAACCCACTTTGTGACAGCACCAAATTGCATTCATTCTCATCACTTCCTTGGAAATGCAGATACTATGTTATTTGATGAGCACAATTTCAGCTTCCCTAAATGCTCTATTCAGACAGGAACTTAAGGAAGAATATCCAGTCATTTCATCAAATAGTAGTTCAACTGCTGGATTCTCAGATAAGTGAAAATCAGCTGAAACATTCTCCGTTCTAAGAAGTGCAAGCAAGCTTTATACAGCTGGCATCTCACGTACCAAACACACAAATAACGAACTATATACAACTGTCACTCCTGAGTCACCACTGTACACTTCCCACATATTTTTAGACAGCTGATTTACAATATGGTAGACTAACATACTGAAAGTCACAGAGGTAGCTGTAGTATCTTCCTGTAATCTAATCACATTGGCAAACTGCAAAACCTTTATCAATGTTGATGAGCAATTATACTTGTCTGCTCAGTGAAATCATTCTCCCCCAAGAATGAACATTCACCAGCAGCATTAACACTATATGGCTAAAGGCAGCACTGCAACTGCAGTACTAATCTGTCATGTGTTTTCAAGCAAACAGCAATACAACAAAACTGTAATCATTTTCACCATACATTTCCTGTTTTGTCCTCCTTTTTAAAAAATTTAACATCAACTAAAGAAAACCTGAAAAACATGGTATGACAATAGCAGTGCCCTTCTGGTCCAGACTTTGAACTTAGGCTCTGGGCAAAAAAAAAAATAGTATGCAGTAATATATAATGCAAAAACTGATTTGTTAACCCACTACTTTCATTATTGAACATTTCCTCTCCCAAGCAGTCATTTTTAAATATGTGAGAGTATCCCTGGGAGTTTACCAGAGGAAGTCATGATTCCTATTTGTTTCTCAGCAAGTAAGTATTTACGGCTAATATGGTACTATCTACCAGAAACAAATAAAACTGTTAAATTAATGCTTTTAGGAGCCTAACAGAGGCAATTTCTACACAAAATTGACCTTGATGTTAACAGTTTGTTTTTGCTGACACCATCTTCAGTGTGATTTGACTGGATATTGGAACTGAAGTTGTTACTTCTCAGTATTTATGCTGAAACATCTGTATTTCATCATCTGCTATTTCAGTTTTCAGTCTGAAGGAAATGGACATGAATTATAAAAATGCAATATACACAGACATCAATCCAGCAACATGGGTTGTTTATTTTAATCAATGTCACCTAGAGATATGCCCACACTTGCCAGTGTGGCTCTTTTTTTATCAGCTTTAACCCTGCTCCAGCAACCTCTTCATTATATCCTTTGTCTTATCCTACAGTATATACCCTGGTTAACAACATTTCATTTCCAGGATTGGGAAGATGTAGCTTATGTTCTATGGGGTCACAGAGAAAAAATAATTGGTGCAACAGTAGGTCAGCTCTTAATTTAGGCTGTCACAAGTGAATGTGACATGCAAGACTGGCAGCAATTATATTCACTGGCCACAGTCGCACAAGCGTTACAAAAGCTAAAATCCCACAACAATGGGTTGACACAAAAACACAACGTCTGCTATTACAGTCACTTTGGCAGGGTATTGCTAACTGAAAGATATTTAATGAAAGCATAAAAGAGTAAAGTTGGTATTTATGCATACAGTTCCTTCATCACAAGTTCAAAGCAGTATTTGGTGCTCTTTAGTGTATCAGAGAGGCCACGAATAAAGTACTTGCAAAAACTAAACTACCCTGAAGGATAAACCCAACTGATCAAGACCAAGATACACACAATCTGGCATTAATGATACCGAGAACAGAGAAATATAGCACCCAGTGATGTCAATATTCTTTTAAAGATACTACATTTACATACATTCTCAAATTATGAAAAAATGTGTGCACAGATAAAGAACACAATCTAAGTTAACTCTTTCAAACTAGACTACTATAACAAGTGAAAAGCTAGACAACTTCAACAAATAAAGGTGACTACAGTATTATAAGACTACTTTGCATCAGAATATAAAATAGCAGACAACCTCTCTCACATACAGTTTTAATTTGCTTTTACGCTTGTCAGATTCAAGTTTGATCAAAATTGCTGCAAACAAAAGGCTAGTAAATCCATGGTCCATTGGACAGTTATTGAAATGTCAATTCATTTCACTTGCCTAGTTCTATTAATTATATTCACAATATTAATGAAGAACATTAAGCTCTTATCTTGGAATAACTATGTATTTCTAAGTGAATGCCTATGTAAATAAAAATTCAATCACCTCATTTAAATTTATTTAGTTTTTCCTAGATCTTAAGAAAGGGCAATAAAAAACTTGACACATCCACATTAGCTGCTCTTCCCAAAGTTTTAGGAAATATGGATAAAACATTATATTACTCCATAGCATAATTACAGCACAACAATAATCTTTGTAACTTGAAATATTAAGGTAAAAACAACATATTCGGGTGGTGACAGCATTTCAGTTGTTTTCAGAATGATTCCTCTATTTATAAACATATATTGCAATGGAATTGCAGGACATTTATTTGACACTGTAGACTCAATACCTAACTATACTTAAATCAATGGTTCTCTGTCACATTCCCCTTTTCTCTAAACATTCAGGAAGTAATAGATCTGACTAACATTCTATTGTAAGAGGTCAACCATTCCGCTTTTATAACCTACAGAGATTTCTAACTGGTTAGTCCTTAACAGTCATCCTTTGCTAAGAGAAAGGAAGAAACAATACTAGTCTCATCTCTCTGGAAGGTATCTCTGGCCTTGGTGAATTCTTAGCTGCCCTCTTTGGGCAGCTTCAAACTTTGCTGTGCAAAACCACAGTGAGCTGAGACATATTCCACTAGTACTAAAAGTGTTCAGTAAATGTGCACATGCTGTCTTACATTATATTATGTATATATACATACATTACTGTGAATTTAAGAAATATATAAATACAGAGATAATTACAATAGCATTTCAGTTTCTGTGTGATTTCCTTGTGAGATGGCCAATGTATCTGAAAGCAGAAGCTGCTCAGGCTTATGTAAAGCTGCTATTTAATCTTGAAGTCTAAACTGAATTGCTTGCATGTAACAGAAAATGCATAATGGTCTAAGCTTAAAGATGCCTTGAAGGTATTGCATGACAAGGCAAGGGAAAGGGACAGAAAAATAAGAAGAAAAAAAAGAAAGAAGAAAAAAAAAAGAAAGAAAATACGAAATTTGCTGCAGACATGTAAACAAACTACCAGCTGAAAAGCTGATGATTCATTAAGACCAGCTCATGCAAGCGTTGAGCCAAAAAAGAGATGACAATTAACTTCAAATCTCACAAGGCCAAAATCGGTGGGTTTTTTTTCCTCTCATCTTAGGTATGAATAAGAGTTAATAATAATAATTTGTAATATGAGCATCATAGCTGGTGACTGAATGTTTTGCTTGATTTTAATTGCAGTGTTCCGAAGACGTATAAAATACTTCATAGGACAAAAATAGAAGAGATCTTCATCAGAGAGATTTAAATTATTAAAATTTGGTCTCTACCATCTCTGTGGTTTATATTTTTTTCATTTTTAAACTACCTATATATTTTTACTTTTTTTAGCAGTATTCTAAAGAGAATGATTTTACTCTCTTTATTACAGACACAGTCTTTCTAAATTTTCTCTGAATGGCACTCAACTGATTAGCCAGTCCTGTATTGCCTATATAAAATGAAACTACCCTCATGATCCATTTGTTTTGTATTTTGTACAGTTGGTCCTTATTTGTAACTTTTGTCAATACTCTATAAGCTGTTCAAGATGGAAAAAAAAAGGCTTTTTCTTGATTGAAGGGCTTGTAGTCTCAGAAGAAACTAGGATGATTTACTATGAAGGTCAGGAAAGGGAAACTGAACAATGATTAACACCACCACCACCACCTCAAAAGACACACACGTTTTTTGTGGACATTTCAAAACCAATTTTTTCTAATCCACTGAAACAGAAAAAGGACAAACTGCCTTTTATTTAAAGATATGACTGGGAAAATGCTTTCTGCCTCAAGTGGAGTAGCTATGCCTACTCCAACACAGAATTCCAAACAATGCTGGAAGAAGAAACTGAGAGCATCTTTGAGCATATGAATCTGCTTTCTTTTTTTTCCTAAAATCAGACAGAGCAACAATCTTCTCAGCCTACACTAGAGATGTAGATCCGTAGGTACCTTTCTCCTCTTCAGTGTTTTGAGAGGTTTTTTTATTATCTGGTTTATTATCAGACACAGAGACAGGTCTATTTGGAGTGCTCATTATGCCTTCTGGTATTCTGATTGAGACTCAGGTCTTGACCACAAGATCTAGAGCAAGAGATGTGACCTCTGCAAAGGTCCTGAAGTTCTAGTCTCCTGATCTCCTGTCACAGCTGGTGACACACAGATGTCCCCTCTAGCACAGGTTTTCTTTCCAGAGAAACTGGGACATGTCTAAAAGAGAATGGGGATGTGGCTGGGGTGTGCACCTGTGTTTCACTGTTAGACACAGTCCCCATGACTCTACTTTAAAAAAAGATTGGACTAAGCAGCATATTGCACTCAAAGTAGAACAGATTGTGACTATGCAAATAGTAAGTTGTTGACTCTTCAGCAAGAAATCAATGTTGAAGGATGATTTTGGCCCTGAGAAAAATGGTGCTTATTGGCATTAAGACTGACATAGGACAAAGTGGCAAATGGGAGGGTAGCAATATTTCACTAGGAAGAAAAAGAAAATATTTCCAGGCAGTGAAGGCTGCTAAAGATAGTTTTGTGGGTTTGCTTGTATTGTTGCCTTCAAGGCACCAAATGCATTTATTTTAAGGCAGTAATGAAAACATTTATTTCAATGCTCTGAAAGAGCAATCTCATACTATTACTATACTGTAGTAAAGTTTAATCCTAGTGGCAGTTTTGATAATACATAGAAGTACGTTATTGATGCCTGGAAAACAGCAAGGAAGCAGCTAGTCAAAATAAAGCATGTCAATTCTGCATTTTACATACAAATATGATCTGATTTCTTTTTCTATGTTATTATAACTGCTCTGCTACAACAATTGCTTGGGTCTCATAATGATAACCTAGGTAAGAAAAATGAAAATAACACTAAATAAAAGCAGGATGACCTGGTAGCAAGAAACATAAAAGTCCTTCTCCCTGTGACTAAAATATGATATTTAATCAACAACTGAATGCTTTGAATTTGAGACATACTACTTGGAAAGGCCCTTGACCAAAGACAATTACAGCCAGTGAATGGCAGTTATTTTATGCAGTTTAGCAATTTTGGATTTGAATCACTCTTGTCTATTCACCTAGAATCCAATAATTCTACATTAATAATATTATGCTAAGTACACTGGCTTAAGGCCAGAGTAGTTTCAGAGTAAGAAATGTTCCTGCTTCCTATTTACCAGGCACTTAAGTTTGAAGTTCTGCACTGTGCATGCTATTCAGCTCAGGTAATGTATTACAATTGCACACTAAACTAACAGCTCTGTTATGAGTTTCCATTAAATTTCTCTACTACAAATGGGTTAAAAAAAAAGTGTCTGAAGACAAATTTTTAAAATAATTTCTGAAAACACAGTGAACTAAGCATCGATTTTAAGAAGGTCGGTCTGACAAAGGAGGGCTCAGTGGGGTGCAGAAACTTCACTAGCTCCAAGCTCTTGGTGGGAGGTGGCTGGAGTCCCTGACAGTAGCAGTAGCAGCCTTGGCTCCTGCCCAGTGCAGTCACAGAGCCCCGGTAACACGTCTGCATGGTAGTACAGATGGTTCCCCTTCAAGCATATGTCCCAAATGTGAAAGGCTGTAGTCCACTTATAGTCTAACATAAGCTTTCCATATCCTGTTCCATTCTACAAAGGGGAACCAGATTTATTTTGCTTCCTTCAGCCATATGTGCTTCTGTAGAGAAAAGAAGATTTGTCCTAGTAAATGAGCACATCATACAAAAGGAAAAAAATATTAAGTCTCATCTCTATCTCATGCACAGACTTGACAGAGGAAAAAAATCATTAAATATTAGGTGTTTAATGTGGAACCTTGCTTCTGACATTATTTTTTTCATACATGTTCATGCTTCAATTTTCCAAGCATTTAATACAATCAATAACATTTTGTAAGGTTTTTTTGTCCATTTTCTAGCTATGTTAGGCAACATAGTGAAGGAAAAGCAAAATATTTCTGATCCATATTCCAAAGCCATGTTCTTGCAGCTTTTTTCTCCAAGGTACCATTTGAAGCCACGTTATCATTTCTCTTTAAGGTTTATTGAGCATTGCAAGTCTTTCTTTGGAAACTAAACATCATTGCAGGATAAGAAATTACAGGAAATTATTCAAACTGCTGCTGTAATAACATTTTCCTAGTCAGAATAAGGTTCCCAAGTTTGTATTGGTAAATAGTTGCATGTGAGCTGCTGCTATAGTGAACCATCTTTGAGACAAGTGATTTTGATATTCTTGTAACAACCCCACCACAATAATCTATATGTAAACTCAGTTATTTGCCTGATATGTAGTGGAAGGGTAGGCTACAATGTGAGGAAACTGAAATGCACAAAATTATGTTCACATTCTCCTCATCTGCCCATGCTTGAAGCCAGCTTTCATTAATTTCATATTACAAGAATACTCAAAGTCAAAATTGCCAAAGCACACTTTCCAGTCTTCTTCACAGCACTGCTTTCCCACTAAATCAAAAATAGTGAAACTGTCAGAGCAACAGGTTGGCTTTACACCATGGGAAAATCACTACTCGACCTATAAGGAGTCTGCTTGGGCTGATCAAACTAGCTTTAAGGCCAGACTATACAGGTGTTTGGCACAAAGCAGCTACTAGAAAGGATCTAGGTAAGAAGGCTTCTGTGGGAGAAAGAAGAGAAGGTAGTTACCAGATAGATGACAGAATAGAAAAATTTGTCATGGATAACATTCTAATAAAAATTTGGCTGTGCACTATGCAGAGAGGACCATGCATGTTCTGTGTTTGAAATGCCAAGCATCTATCCAGCCTCCAGAACTAGTTTTTGTGCAGTCTCTCTCACTGCCAAATCTAACACAATTTGTTTCACAATACCAGAGCTGGAATGTGAAACACCATTTACCAGAACAGGAATGTACCCTGGGGAGTAGTTATTAATTATGCATGTATATTCATGAATACTTCACACTTCTCCACTTACCACACTACACGAGCATTCACTAAAATATGTAAGAGGTCATGAAAACTGCATGGATGATGATGAACATCAAATGAGACATTTTGTATCACTTTTTGTTATGTGACATCTAGACCTCCAGGGATATTATCTCACTGTCAGATTCTTCAATATCTATCTTAGAAGTTCTGAATTATCCTCTGCAACAATCTGCATTGTGCCTTACCTGGCTGTACAGACCACACATAGTACCTAAGTCACAAGCTTTCAATTGGTTAACATGAACATGCATGAATTTATGTACAACAGGACAAGGTTGCAACCTTGCAACAGACATTCAGGCAATCATTTCTCCAAAAATTGCCCATTTGTCCATATGGTTTTCCACTAGAGAATACTCTCAATATATTGCAGGCAAAATTCAACTAACCCTTTTTTCCAAATAGATGTATAGCTCTGCTATTAGTGATAACATGACATTTCCAGCCTGTTATAGCCTATAAACCAAGCATTTATGAATAACTCAACTTCATCCTTGCTGCTGACTTGGCAGACTGCTCTTGGAGTTCCTCTCTTAACCCAGTGCTCTCTCTCCTCTTCAGATACCGAAATGAGCCAAATCCACTAAAAGTTCTAAAAGGAGTTCTTGAAGATGCCCAATACAATGACTTAAAGTGACTCCATAAAATGTCTTTTTGTGGTACCATCTGGAAACACAGGTCTCTTTAACTGGTCTACTTTTATGTTTATTCTGAGATTTGGGATTTTTTTCTTGTTAAACTTACCTTTCCTTCGTCTAATCTCTCACAATTCTTTTTCAGGCCTTCTATACCCAATGCTTTCTCTAGAGGAATGTAACTGACTTGTCCATAACTTCCCAACTCTATATAAAAAATTGAAATATAGTATCTATAAATAAATAAATGAGGCAAGTGACCACATTGTAAAGTTATTTGCTATAGATCAGTTGTAATAGAATCAAATGCTTACTTGGAGAAACTTGGACTTATCTAACTTAATTGCTTTAAATATCAATGTAATTTAGCTCAGCATTACTTTTTGAGGGCAAGCCTTTAGTGGGCATTTCTTTCCATTTCATGTAGGCATTCTCTGGATGTAGCATTTGACTTTCCTGTTTGTAGCAGCACAAGTATCCTTCTGAAAGATTTGATCTAACTGCACCAAAGTAGGTGAAAGCTTTCCATTGACTCTAAATAACTTTGAATTAGTTCTGTGGTGGAAGATAATGCCTTTTCAAGCTAAAAACAAAAATGTGATATTAGAAAATTATTTATCAGTCTGATGTACAATATACTGTTCTTAGTCTCTTATCTCAAATAAATCCCATTTATCTTTCTTTCCTCTTCCTACGTCTGTTTAAAACAAATAATTTCAATTCTTTCTTTCTTTGCATTTAAGAGCTTATTTTCTCCTCCCATCTCTGTTGTGGTGCCATGTCTACCATTGAATGTTATTACAAAACAGCTACACTTAATCCTCAAGACAAAGTTTCTTTTCTTCTCTGTTATTACATAGGAAAGTAACACTGACAGATGGATCAAACTGTTTGCCCTCAAATGCCATTCTGAATGGATAATGAAGAAAACTTGTGCAACTTATTACTCAGCCGAAAGCAGGCTGTTCTAGTAGCACTTACAGAAAATGTACTTACTTACACATAAATAACTACGAAATTTCAGCACAAAAAATACCTTAAGATACAAAGAAAGAAGTTCAGTAAAACAAGGTTTAGGTGCATCCCAGTGCTTCGTGAGGCAATTGCAACACCCACGCATCAACAAATAGAAGACACACAGAAAGTCATTACATGGTCATTATTGGAAGAGAAAATACCATGGATTTTTATAAAAGTACTCCCACAAAAATCAGAGCTCAAATAGCTTGAATGTCTTTCTTTTCATTCAACTGTTTTTGAAAAATTCAGATCTAATATCAGCCAATCATGCTTATACAAAGAACAACACTGAGAATATAGCTTTAACACGCTGTATATCTGCTTGCTCCAAGGAATAATTACAGCCTAAGACTCACTCAGCTAGATACCTACAAGTTAAGTTAGTGGTCTCAAATTTTTTGTAGATCAATTTGAGAAAGATGGCAATAATCTGAATCTCTCCTAGTTCAGCTTCTTTGCTCTGTCTTGAGACTGTTGCTGCTGTTGACTTGGTTCTTGTCCACCTCAGCCTGAGAGGTACAGGGTACAAAGCCAGGGTAGATCCAGCAGTATTTATAAATGTGGGTTCCACGCTGGTATATGTCTTTATTCCATGCCATTGACATGAACTCACCAATTACAAACTACTTAGCTAATCTGTATATACTGTACATAAATAATAAACATATTTAAGAACACTATATGAAGGGCAAAGAGACAATATCTTGCTCTACATACGACAGATGACTGAAAGATACTAATGACAATCAGAAATAAAACATTAGTGTTGCCATTGTAATATTTGTTTGCTATTTTCTTTTAATTTTATTAAAATGGATGAATTTTTTCAAGATAGAAATTACATTATGCTTCTTGTTCCATTTAGCAAGCCCTGAGATTTGTGGTTTAAGAAATAACACTTCCTTTAAGAAACAACCCCAAGACAAGGAAAAAGTGTTTTGGACACGTTCTGTGAACACCTGGATTGAACATTTCCCCTCAAAGTTATGGAGGAAGATCTTTTCAAGGTGAGTGAATTTGTATCAAATATTTCATATCCTTTTCTCCAGTTTCATAGAGTGTAATTCTACCATGACTTTCACTAGAATAACATCACTCCGTATTCTTCCTGAAACAATTGTGGTAGAAATAGGAAAAAAATAAATATTGAAAGATCCTGTAACATCCCATTATATCTCGATGTCTTTAACCCACTTCTGGAATGCATAAAATACCAACAGCTCTTAAGGATGTGTTATTTTCAGTGACATCTTGCTGGTAAAGAAAATTAGTC
This sequence comes from Chaetura pelagica, assembly GCF_000747805.2. Taxonomy (NCBI): domain Eukaryota; kingdom Metazoa; phylum Chordata; class Aves; order Apodiformes; family Apodidae; genus Chaetura; species Chaetura pelagica. The sequence goes on along the minus strand of NW_009970718.1, from coordinate 506,521 downwards.
CAATTGGCAATAGTGAATAACATCATCAAAGATGCTATCACTTACCAGCAGGAGTTTGATCAACAGTTATCTCTACTAAATCATTCCCTCACTCACTGATCAAGACCACTCAGTTGTCAGAGACTGAGTGGTGAGCTCTGCAGGCAGCTCAGACTGCAGACACAGTCAGATGCCAACTCATATCTGTTGTTCAATTCTTTGAACAAGAGTCTCTAAAGGATGCAGAATTCTGTTATTGGGAACAGGGTGAGCTGTCTTTGGAAGGCATAAATACAGTAACAGTGACTTGATACAACAATTAGAAAGTGAGTAACAACAGAAAAGGTCACAAATGTAAAGGAGCAGAATATAAGGAAGAAAAACCTTGAGTCCCTTGGAAGTAAAGATTTCTGCAACTAAACTGCCTAAAAAGAAAGGCAGAGAAGAAAAAGAAAAAAAGATTTTCTATAAATGTACAGTGAATAAAAATTCACTGTAACTAAACTCTAGGGAGATGTATCTAGATGAGCTTCACAGAATGTCAAGCTAGATAGGCTATGCAAAACATTTCTTCTAATCTTGAGCAGCTTCTGTGCTGTTAATAAATCCTGTTTTTAATTAGACCACTTGAGTCTTAGATTTTTAAAAGAAAAATTTCGTACAGGTTGTCCCAGAGAGACAAAACTTTCAAACACTAAAAGATAGTGGAAGAAAGGTGGCCAACAGGGGTTCCTCATCAAAGAGGACAACTTTGCATTTCTTTTAGAGAGGTTTATTACTACTGCAGGCCTAACGTCATAGGCATTCTTCTTCCACTGACCAAGAACAAGAAGCAAATTTAAAAGAACAGCAAAGAACAGAACATTTATGCCCTTTTTTCCTTCCTCAAACTTACCTAGGCAGATAAAAGGAACGTTAAGTACTGACACTACTACCAAATGACAAAATCCCAAATATGAAATTGCAATTTCAGAGACTAGATTTGCAAAGATTTTCAAATGCAACTTTGGATTTTATCAGCCTTGTTTTTTTTTGGTCCAACATGAAATGAATTAAAGGAATAAGCTTTTTTTAAAGGCACTCAGGATGCTTATTTAGATTACATTAAGATTAACAGTGTCAGTTCAAATAACAGACCTACAACAAACACGAAATGTACAGAGAGATCTGCAGTCAATACAATGGTTAAAGACATCTGATTTCATAGCTAATGAAATTTAGTGAAAAAATTTGAAAGGTCAGGAATTTAAAAACTGATAAAGTGTGTGGCAAGTTGCTAGAATACTGATGAAAGTATTCTGTACAACCACTCTCTAATCTCATATAATCTTCTTTTCTGCACAATTATACCAACATATTGAAGGGGAAAAAAATAATGCTTAATTTTTTTTATAATAAATTACTGAATGCAACTCGAAGTACATCTTGTAAACATGAAAATATACTATGTCAGCTATAATATTTCTGCTATTATAATAGTTGCTCTTTAGTCACTCCCTACTCCGCATACAGTTCTGAAATAACAAACACTAGGACCAAGTAATACTACAGCAAGCAAACTGTCACAATATTTTTAGGACATAGTTGGTGTGCAAATTTCACAAACTAGCTGTTGCAACCAGCAGAGAGGCATTGCAGCTGTCACCACCTTTGAATATAATATAATTATCCTCTAAAGAATATACAAATAAACCAACACCAGTAATTAACCACAAAATCCCCATGCAAAGAGAGCATGTCAAAATGCAGTACTCTGCAAGCACTGCTGTAACTTCTGACTGAAGAGAGGCTCTCCCAAAACAACAAAAAAATCATTAAATACTTATCTCAGATTTCCCACATGCATCTCATTGTCTTAGGAAATCTTCCCCAGTTTTTCTTCCTTTTGAAAGACTGTAAGATCAGATGTGCATCAATAATATAGTTCTTTCTTTTTCTCAATTTAGAATTTTTTTCTTTACTTTTGAACGGCACCTGTTATTTGACATGCTGCTGTTGCAAAAGCTGTGCAGAGGAAGGTTTTAAAAGGCATGTCCAACATGAAAGACAAAGAATGATCTAAAATGGGAAGTCAACGACAATAGTCTGACTCAGTAAAAGATAGCTTGGAGTTGAGGCAGGGAAGGATGGAGGAGAATCAAAGGTCTTCATGTATTTTTCTCTTGAACTGAGAAAGAAGAGGTGGGACACTTAAAGAATCTTATTATAGCAAATGAAGACCTTCATAAAGACTCACAGGTTCAACTGAAAAAGCAATCTGCTTCAGAAAAAAAAACATTTGTCCCTCTTTTTCCCCTCATTCTATAAATAACTTGTGGATCTAAAGACTGTTTCTCTGTTACCTGGTTAACACAGAAAGAATAAGGTATAAAATATATTCAGCAAGTGATAATGCAGAAAATAAAAGTAGGGTACAATGCCACAAAGATATCAGATTGCAACTTTAGTTCAGGAAATGACTGAGGTTATGAACTGAAAGTCATTGACATGCCCATGGTGTCTTTCCAAATCTCAACATTTCAAATGGAATTATGTAGAAAAGTTTAAATTTTCTTACCTGAGAGCTTCAGGTTTGTTTTTGTTTTGTTTTGCTTTTAAATTCAGTAACATATGCAAGAGAGAGTACATGGCTTGAAAATACACTGACACAGTAAATGTCAGCATTCAAATAGGAATTCCTCCACCTATTCAGGCAATACACCTCTATGGAAGTGTTAATCATACTGTGAAGACAACTGAATTCAAAGGCAAGAGTACTATTTAGAAATTATGATTTTGCACCCATGTGAGCATTATTTGTTATGGAAATAAACCAGATTTCAGTGTCTTTATTCTCACTTTGGAACACCTATGATAGTTATGTTTTTTATATTTTTATCACTTTTTCAATATTTTTTTTATATGAGACTTGCTATACAACATGATCCCACTAAACACTTGCACTGTATTAAATCATCTACTTCGTTACTTTTAGAGACCAAAACCACTTTATTTTTCCATTTGTACTGCAACATCAATCATTTAAAGTGTATTTTCAATTGTGTTTATATTATGAGACATACAAAGCACATGAAGAAATATTTTGTAAATAAATTATTATTTCATTACTAGATAGCAATGAAGGCTGAAGGCAAGGAAGAAAAAAAAACAAAAAGCACATTACTGTCTGATGGTGAGACTGCAGCAAACAGCAAAGTGCTTAATCTATAGAGACAAGAAAAATGTCAGTCAGTTCCTGAGCAGGACTACAGCTCCCAGGAAGGATAATGGCATACTGTGCTCTTCAGCTTCTAGGTCACAGCCTGGCACCAGGCTCTGATCATTCCTGTTTTATGCAATGATCCACTGCTTGCATAGGCAGATGGCAGAGTTGTTGGTTAAAGGCACATGAGAAACACTGGTATTAAAATTCCCCACTTTAATTTCTCACAGCAGTGTCAGTAAGGCACAGTGTCAGTCAAATGGTTTCTATCATGTCTGAAAACCAACCACTAGCTAATGGTGCAGGCACAAACTATAAATGTTTGAGCAGGTATGAAACTGCTACTGAAAAGAGGAATGTATATTCACTCAGGACATGTGACAGCTGTCTAGTGGCCCATGTGAAATGAGCACTTGACACACTTTTTCCTGGTTCCCAGTGGACAGATAAGAAGTAATAACCATGGAAATCAGTAACCTTGGCAGTAAAGCCAAAAAGAATAAAAAATTCTGCCTTTCTCATAACACCTAAGAGTTGAGACTTGTTACTGGAATACAGAATAGAAACATGAGCTATCACCAATGGCAACCCTATTGTGATATTCCAACTTCAGAGTCAAACAGTGGATGCTATTACAGGCACATCACCTTCACATTTAAATTAGAGAGGGGAAGCAGCTCATTTTCACTGCTACTAGAGTACACAGAGCTCAGTATGGAGAATTTTCAAAAAAAGTAGTGTAGGAAGTAGAAAATAAATTAATAAACAAACAAATAAATATTGTTTTTGCAGAAGCTATATATTGTTTTTTGCATTAGCTATAGCTATTTTCTGTTAGGTGTAACTGTAGAGGAAACTATTTCTTAGAAGTGAGATGTAACCAAAGCCTTGTGTGGCAATATTTAAGTGCTTGGGAAAAAGAAAAACAGTTTATATCAGAATAGTGGTTAAAAAGACGGTAAAGTACCCAATTCAAGGAAAGACGATTGTACAACCCCACCAAAAAAAAGGGGAGAAAGAAACAAGATTGAGCCAACTTTATAGGCAGGGTAAATAGACATGGGACATCAGGTGGCAATCTTAGGTGTACTGGAGAGGCTGTAAACCTTGGAGCACCAAACCAATGGGGAAACAAGTGAGGGATAATTCGGTTGGGATTACAGATTTAAAAGGTGGGTTAAATGCCCACCTAGTGTGCCTACGTTGTGGGTCACCTGCTCTTGCAAGAAAGTAAATGAAATGTGCTTCGCTGAGAAGTCTGTCTGAGCCTTTGCTGTCCAGTATTGCGGCGTTTCTCACAGTGCCTGCTAATTTCAACATGAAAGTAAGCTCCTGAGAGGCACTAGAAAGAAGTGTTTATCTGCTAGTCAGACCTCTATAACATGTGTGATACACACCAAAGAAAATAACTTTTCCACAACTATCAATATTGTTGAAAGATCATTTCTGGCAGTTTCTAAACACAGCTATACTGGTCAGAGTTTCATAAAGTAGGATTCATAATCCAGTACACAACTGACAGATGTTGTTATCACCACTGTTGCTAAGGCTGTTAACTGCTGTAATTTCAATGGTAGCAAATCACTAATTAGGAGAATCCTTGATAGGAAACTGTATGGGCTGTTCTCAGGATACAGCAATACACTTTGAACAAGTCATGATAATAAAAATTATAAAATGAAATTAACATAAGCGCTGGTGTGGTGAAGTGGATGAAGATTTTTGCTAGACAGCAGTTAGCCTAACCCAGCACAAGGTTTAGTGGAAAGACCTCATGTTAACTAACAGGAAAGATGTTGGGAAAGGAATACAGGAAAAGGCATAACAGCCAGCAAATTCTTCAAAATCATGGGTGGCTTTTTAAAAAATACTAAATATTTTTTAAAAATCATATTTTTTACCTAAAGTTGAAAGAGAACTAGAAAAAGCAACTAAAAGAATGGCTCCTCTAAACTGGATATTAACTCCAACAAACAAGCTGGTTGAGAATGTGACAGTAGCTGAGAGGCAACTTGGGTGAGATTGATGGTTGATTTACAGGATTCACATTTCTTTAAAAGGGAGAGATAAACAGTAAAATAAAAATGAAAAAATGAAAAATCAACTTCAAGCAGGTAAACAAATTTGGATGAAAATAAGTTAAGAATAAAAGGTGAAAGAGAATTTTTTTTTCCAATGGAGAAAAAGGCTGGAATGCCACTAAACCTGATCTTTATTGATGTTAAACAAGAATAAAGCAGGGCAAGCAGAAAAGAACATACAGTGCCAAAATAAGAAAGGCCAATACACATTATGAAATACAAATAAGAAAAAGAAACAACAAGATTAACATGAAAAAACCCTGTAAATACACTGGCAGTGAGTGAAAGACAAAGAAAATATTGACCTGCCATTCAATAGAAAGGAAAGACTATTGACAGAGAGTGCTGAGAAAGGGCCAAAGAATTTAATAACCTTTTCCTCCAGTTCTCACTAAAGCAGTCAATTACAAGCAAATGGCCAACTCTGTTTCTACTAAAGACAGAAGAGAGCTCAACTCTTAACACTGGTCAAGCTGATCTGGAGATGGGGGCTAGAATCATGACTGTCTTGACAATCTCTGCAATCATTCAATCTCCCAAGAAAGGAAGGTTAGAGAAATAAAGGCCATCGGCAAATTTGAAAGTGAGACTTGCATTCGAAGTGCAACTGGAATTTAAGTGTGAATATTTTTTTGCTTTATGTAGTAGGGTGCATAAAATATGTATTAATAACAGACAAGTGGCCAAATGAGGAATAAGGCAATCATTGAAGTGTTGAGCTATTCTAAAACTCCGGTGAGGAGCATCTGTTCACAAGACATCTTTGCTATTACAGATCCTGTCAACTGAACTGAACCAGATTAATCTAACCTATAATTTTAAAAACCAATTTTTTCAATGGTTAAATTTCTTCTCAACAGATCCCAGTAGATGCTATTATGAAAGAAAAAAATTAAACAATTATTTATCTCCCTCAAATCCATAGTGTAAGCAGTAAAAATCTTTACGGAGCAATCATTAAGATTCACTATTTATTTTTTATCATGATTTCTTTTCCTTCTTCCTTCCTGGTTCTTTATTGCAGGTTGTCCATATACAAATCAGTAGTGATAACACAACTGACATAGTCAAGACAAAATTAAATCAATCGTAAGATACCCAGGATCATGCGTTCCACTGAATAAATAGTACTCCAGGTAGAGGTCTACATCTCCACATCTTTTTACTCTTCAGAGTAAAATGTGAAAAAATATCACTGGGAGAAGACATGAGACAAAAAACTTTAGAGGTAAGTAAACCCAACCAAACACAAGTTCAGACGTGATTCTGAGATCTGTCAGAACAATAAAGCTTGAAGACTCTTAACTCCAAGGCAACAAGAACTCCGTCTCTGCACAAAGGAGCTGCAAACATGAAATTTTCAAGGAAGTCTTACATATAAAATGCCTTTATGTTACAATGCCATAATCAGAGATCTACCATGTCGGCAGCAAAAAATCTTTGTTTGTTTTGTTTTTACACTATATATATCACCCCTCAATATTTTTTAAAAAATATTAAAACAAATAAATTTTAAATCAGGATAAACAGAATGTTTTAAAGTAAATTTTATAAAGAATAAAGATTAAAAAAACCCTTTTGATTACTTTACAATCTATGTAAATGAACAGGCTGCCTTCTACAGTTACTTATATCAGCCTCAAATAAGAAATGTACTATGTGCGTCTGGCAGTTAGAAAAAAAACACCTATTTCTAAATTTTACTTGTGTGACATAGTGGTTTAGGGTAGAAAAAGTATGAACATAGATTAAATAAAAGGGACCAGTGGTGAGTACTCAAAGGTAGGAAACAGATACTTAGCTTTCAGCTATTAACAATGTTTCCTAGGTTGAGTCAGACTGAAAAGTATTTTTTTAGCATTGGGAAATTTAATCAACATTATGCAGTCATTACACTGTTCTGCTGGAAGCTGGTTTTCTTGATCAAGTTGTTGGTTGCTTTAAAAGACTAAGATGTCCTCAACTACTACACATAGTACAGAACATTAATCATACTCCTGACATTTTCAAATCCAGGGGGTTGGGCTTTTTTCTTTTTGTAAATATGTGCTGTATCAGATGCACGTGCTTCAGATTGATTTAGAGTATCACCAGAAGGATACTGAAAAATCACAGAAGAAAGAAAAGGATAACTTTATAAAATTGGAGAATCATAAGATGTCATTGAGGCCAGAAGCAGAAGCCATTAATTTCACAAGAGAGCTTTGGATGGCATAAAAAGCCACTTCAGATGCATTAGTAGGATATCAGTTTCAGTAAGAGTAAGAGTAAGATCAAATCAAGGCAGCCTCATAGTACAAGGAATCCTACAGTTACATTGTGCAAAGAGGGGTCATTTTAATTTCAGGGTCCTTTATTACACAGCAAGATAACTGACTGAACTGTGAAATAACATTTACAGCATAAATAAATTCTGATGTCCTCTCTTTAATGCATTTAGAAACTACAGAAGCAATTTTTCTTTTGTGTATGCAGAAATGATTATGATTCTTCAATTACTTTTGCATAACTACAAACTATTTATATCAAGACTGTACTACAGCTAAATCTTCTTCCATTTCTATACTTTGCACTAATTATCAAATTAACTTTTTTAAGGGCTGTGATTACCTAATAGTTTCAGGGGTTCCAAGCTTTTTACCAAAATGAACTTGTTTGCTATAAACTCATTACTGTATTTTTACCTCTGGAATCCTTTTTCTAGAAGAAAATACAGTGGAATTCAAAGCAAAGAAGTGAAAAATTATAGGCATTTCTATTATAGTAAAAATTACTGCTAATAGGAAACTATACTTCTTACAACCTTCAGAGGATTTACCGTCAACAGAATGATAGCTTGATACCTGAAGAAGAGTAGCATTTCCAAAAACCAGGCAAGAGTCTTTGACTTAAAATGTAACTTGTATTAATACACCTACAAAAAAGTAAGCCAGACATTTTAGTGTTTATAATATGCAAAGATTCTGAAGAGCTCAATTCTAAGCTAATTTTGTTTTTGAATGCATACTCATTTAACCTAAGATGCTTCTTTTCAGTTAAATTTTCAGAGTTCTCCTTTTTTGCAAGGCCACTCTCCATCATCTTTGATAGGACCTAGACAACAGAAGAGGTGCCTGAAAACTGCAGCAGGGCCAATGTCACTCCAGTCATCAAAATGGAAATAAGGATGACCCAGGATACTACAGGCTAGGTAGTCTCCCCTTCATCCATGGAAGGTGATGGAAAAAAAAATTCTGGATATGTCATCTCTAAACATGACGAAAAGAAAGTTATTTGGATTCACCAAGAAGAAATCATGTTGTTTGATCAATCTGATAGCCTTCTATGGTGTCATAACTGGCTGGTTAGATGAGGAGAGAGCAGTGGAGGCCATCTATCGACTTCAGTAAGGCTTTTGACACAGTCTCCCATAACATCCTCATTGAGGAACTCAGGAAGTGTGGACTAGATGAGTGGACAGTGATGTGGACTGAGAGCTGGTTGAGTGACAGAGCTCAGAACATCATGATGAACGGAGCAGAGTCGAGTTGGAAGCCTGTAGCCAGTGGTGTTCCCCAAGGGTCACTACTGGATCCAGTCTTGTGCAAGATATTCATCAGTTATCTGGATAAGGGAACAGAGTGTATCCTCAACAAGTTCGGTGATGATAAAAAAGTGGGAGGGGTGGCTGTGGTGCCATTCAGTGTGATCTGGACAGGCCAGAGCATTGGACAGAGAGCAATCAAATGAGGTTCAACAAGAGTAAATGTATGGTCAGGTTTCACCTAGTACAAATCTCTGTGATGTAGCTGAATTTCCAGTTCTAAATCAGTGGAGATCCAGCTTAAATAGTATAATTTTACTAAAATAGTTTAATTTTTTCAAAAGCAGTAAATTTTACAGCTATATAGCGTTAATGAGGTTGCTAAACTGTAAATTAACACACAGCTTGTAAATTAATTAAACTGTAAATTAACACACAGCTTCAGTTCAACTGAAAAAGCATTCATTCAGAGAAAATCTGAAGTGTGTGTTGACGATACTCTCATTCTGGCTAAATTGTGTATTACATCCCAGCCTTTTTCTGATTTTTTTTTTTTTTTTGGAAGATGAGACTGCAGAGGCAAGTGATATTTATTCACGCTCATGGAAAATGATCACTTTTATCCCAAGATTCATGAGTTCCTGCCTGTAAATCTATAATTCACCTTCAGACAATACCCAGGATTTTTCTGGAATGGAAAAACCCTCAAAGTTGTCTGATGATAATAACAGAAATAAGTGTGTAGTGTAATGGCTCAGCATCAGTGAGGCTCCACCCCTCTCCAGCTACACTCCTACTAATCTGCTCTGAAACACTTGTGCCAGGTATTTTTGGTAGGTATTACACTTCTTAGAAACTTTGCTAACAAATTTGACGGATAAAACACACTCTACTGTTTTTATTTTAATTTTTTTCCATATTTCAAGTTCTTAAAATAAAAGTCAAGTATGTGGAACACCTCTCACAAAAAATTATCTGTTCATGTATGAATATGCACTGAGACACTACACTCTATGCCAGCAGCGTAACAGTTCTGAATGTACTGAGGAAGAAACATCTTGACACTTTTATTTACATGCTACCAAAAATACCTTCAGGGAAATACATAAACATCAAATGAAATGCAAATTTGGCATCTGTCAGTTCAAACTTACCCACTGCAACTTTGAGTCACACAAGCTGGCTGAACTGAATATTCTAAATCCAAGTAACCTCATCTTTAGTCATAGACTCATTCACACCTCACCCTCAGCACCAAATCATCATTGACTAAGGGACAGATTTGTCTACCAGAAGAATACCAGAGTGTAGGCATGAGGTTAAATATATTTTGCTGTTACCATAAGTACTCACAGCTAACAGAACAAGGTATATATTTATTCTGCAGTTGAGAAGGAATATTTCTGGAATACAGCAGGCAGTTACTATCCAGGTGAGAAGTAAAAGGAAAATATTGTGAACACAATAGTTATTAGGTATAGTACTTGTAGTTTGGCAAAGAAGACCAAAGAGGCATTTTGAAACTTTCAGTGCAGGACTATAATGCTGCAGCATGTAGATAAGATATTGTGTTTGAAACCCAAGACTAGCAATAACAGCAAATATGTTAAGATTTTAAATAAACTTTCCATAGACTTGCACATATATTGTTAACAATATTTAAATTTCTTCAGTCTGATTATATTTATACATCTTCAGCACTCTTCCTTTAAGTCATAAAGAACTATGCATAATCCCCCAAGGGATGCTTTTCCCCCAAGGAAAGAATTATCTGCATTATAAACAACTTTTATTATATTTCATAAATAATTTCCATCTACACATCAAGATTACTTTGGCTAGCCTGGGTCAAATTATTAGCACACTTTAGTTCTGAATCCTTTATTACCTTCAAACATATTGCTGAATTTTCAATTAATAATTCCTGTTTCCTGCTTTAATGCAACTTGTTTCTCTATGTCTGTAGTGATGTTTTTATGCCTTCATTTTAAATAGTCCAATTATATTTTAATGTTACCCCAAAGACTCTTCAACCTTTTCAATTCTCTAAGTGATTATTAAATATTTCACTGGTTTATAATACTCACCCGATGTTTTCACTTTAGACTTCAAATGAAAATTCTGCTCTAATCCAGTTTTAATCTGTGCTGATATGGCATTACTGCTAGTCAAATACATTTTTTCATCAGAATAGCTGCATTTACAGTTTTTAACATTCAAGGGCTCAGATGTGTTACCCACTTGTTACACCACTTATGCTTAAGAGTAACATAATTAAGCCCAAACATAAAACAAAACAAAAACCTAACAAAACTAACTAAAAGTAAAAAACACAAGCAAACAAACAAAAAACCCACAAAACAAACAAACAAAAAACCCCACACAACAAAAGCCAAGAAACAAACAAAAAAAACCCACACCTCATTAATGACAGGACACAGGACAGTCACTAACCACAAGAGAATATGATAAACTCCTCTGCTATTCTATTTATGCAGAAGAAAGAATGAAACCCAGTGCTAAGCTATTGTTAATTACTACTTCTGATAACTAAGCTGTCATAAATGCAGAAAAGAAGCTTTTTTTAAAAAAAAAACAACAACAGATACATTCTTAAACTTAGAGATCCAGTGTCTTTATGATTTCTCCAGGAAGATTTTATTAGACATAATTGTTGAATTAAGGAGGACCACCTGCCAAACAAACTCAGTTTTTAGTAAGTGTTAGTTCTGGATGAAACTCCGCAGTAGGCACAGAATCAACTCAGAGAAATACCCTGAGGTTCAGAAGCTGAACCTGACACAATTACACATACGGAATTCTATTAAGAAGACATCTAAAAGACATCTAAAATTTCCCAATGTGACTTTCCTTCCACTTTCTAAAGCAGTTAGTCACCGACCAGCCATTCTAAAACACATCATGAAGTCATTCTCTACTGAGACTGAATTATTTGATCAAATGGCGAAATCAAATTATGTGACAAACATAACTGGACTGCACCTTTGTTGAAACTACCTGTGCTCTGACTTGAAGCTTTACTTTTTCCTCTCACCTGTGATGTACCAGATAGCACAGCTTGATATTTAAGATCTAAAGAGAAAGCCAAAAGCCAACAATTGAACTGATTTGTCAGTGTAAGTGCAACAAAGAGGAACACTGCTCCTACTGCAAATAACTACAAAAACTGTCTTCTGAAAAGGACGAAGAGATGCCTACTGCAAACACATTTTTGCATCTTTTCCAAATACAAAGAAGGCACCTGTACTATATCAAAATCTTATTAGGTCTCAACAATGGCTAGTGGAACCCAAAGTACCCAAATACCTGCCTTACATCAATAACTTCTTGATCTACTGAAGTAAATTAAAATTCTCATGTGCTTAAGGGTGGATAAATCAGTTTAATTTCTTACTGAATCATAACTTTAATTAAAACAGTCCTTATACAATCCCCTTAGTGTCTTTTTTCATGTGCAGTCCCAGTCACTGCCATTAGCTCAAATTAAAATATCTGTATAAAAGTCACATGGCAATTCTTCCTAAGGATCTAACTTTACTCAAAGCAAAGCAATGTATTCTGTACATAAGTAATATTTTCCCATTCCCCATTTTATAATCTTTGCCTCTGTGTAGGGAGGCAATAATGTTGGGGACGTATCAGTGTACTGGGTGCATATTTGATTAAAGCACATGAAATGAATGCTGTCTTTTTTCCACATTACTTCCTTTTCCCAGTACACTCTTTTGGAGTAGTGTTTACAGAACGGATCGTTTTGAAAAGAGGTGCTTAAAATCTGAATAGAAAAAATAGAATCATATATATTACAGGAGAAAAAAAAAAAAAAGTCTAGTAGGCCAACTATTCTGTCTCTGCACTAGAGCAAGATTGTTCTCCGTTGTATATTTTTCTAGTATTTCACCAGTAAAGTTTTAAATGTGCTAAACAACAGGATTTTACCATTCTTCTTGGGAGATTATTTCCACTAATATATATTTCTGAAGAACCTTTTCCAAAATACAGCCTAGATTTTCTGTCTTTTACCATACAATGTCCTACTGAACATCCTACATATTTTTTACTCTCTTTGGTCTTTATATATACAAAGTATTTCACAGGTCATTTTCCTCAATCCTTTCCTAATCTCTTAGCTCAGATATAGACATATACTTTATTAAAAAGAAATAGAGATATTATATAAATATAATTTGAACATATGTAAAATTGGAACACACATAATTTTAACTTTTATATATGCAAATATATAAACAGACACACATAAATCTTTGTATGCATAATGTAAACACGTATTTAATTTTTCCCTCTTAAAAAAAATAATCCATCATCCTCACTTTTGTTTATCACAGAACCATCCTCAACAACCCTTTGGGTTATCTGGGGTATGGAATGTCTTGATTTCTATGAGGCAACAGTGAAAATTGTGTCTAAGAGATTTACATAACAATGCAGCATCTACCAAATACTAAATTAAAATTTAATACTATATTTATATACTAAATACTAAAATGTAAATACTAAACTAAAATTAAAATAAATCTCCATTATATAGTAGTTTGGATCTTACCAGAAAGGATTTTTTTTTTCATTCATTCTCATTATGAGGCAAGTGTAATCTCACTCTTTAATGTTAATAGCAAATGTTAAAAAAAAAAATATATATATACACACATGTATACATATATATAATTCCACAACTAAATTTTTACTTTTGGTACTAACACCTGTCCTATCACATAAGTAAATTCAGGAAATATAGTCTAACTTAAACCACTGAGACACTGAAAGCTATTTGAGCCAGGATGAAGCCAATTTTTCTTTTGACTGATTTTTTTTCCTTCAGTAAGCTTTCTTGTAGCTAGCAACAGTGTGTTCTGCTAGGCTGATAAGACACTGGAATGTTTTTCTAACTACTGAGGCTTCAAGGCTGCACCTGCACTCTGCCAGCTCAGACACTATGGGGAGATCTGTGACCCCCCCGTAGGAGGCTGAGTTAGATGGACAGCAAAATTGGCCAAAGATATTCCATTCCATATATCTACGTAAGCTCAGAGGAAGGTCAGAGATCACAGGAGACAACTTCCTTCCTTCTTCTTCTCCCCTTCTCTTCGGTCCATGGCCAGCGTCCGGGGAGGACTCTGTTCATCCATCACCGTCGATCCTCAGCCTTGATCTCTCGTGACCCCCATAACTCTCTGCTTTCTCCAGCAGCAGCTCCGGGATTCCTCGGGACTCTTCCCAGTTCAGGGAAGTGCTGTGGGAGTTGCTGAGGGTGGGGGGTGGTGAGAGGCTTTTGCCTACACCTGAATCTATCTGTACATAATTGTATATATTTTCTTGTATGATTAATTAGTGTTTTAATTAAAGCTGTGTAGTTTAGTTTTCAATCCAGCCAAGTCTCTCTCTTTTTCTCTCTCTCCTTCCCTACCTGGGTTGGGGGGAGGGGGGATCGAGAGCATTGTTGTCGGACCTGAGTCAAACTGTGACAACACTGAAAGCTATTAAGAGTGAATTAGGGAGAAAACTGTCAGATATAACTCAGACAGAGCCGATTCTACGTGGATGAGAGGTAGTTATAATAGAAGCAACCACAGGAGGTCAGGTAGTCTTGTTTTCTATAGTTCATTTAATGAAGTGATAACAACTGTAGCAATTAATTCTAAATAACCAAAAGTTTATTACTTAGTCTCTGTAAGTATCAGCAAATGTATGTGTGTATATGTATATATGTGAATCTTCAGAATAAATACAGACTTACTAGACTTAGAAACAAAGAAATCAAGATCCACATTTTCCATACACACATACAAAATGATAGTTGGCATTACACAGGAATACTTGCTTTGGAAATAAAAGAAGGACAATCTTTAATGCAGTTTCTATGTATTCTTGCTACTTAGCCAAAACCAGAATACATGAATGCATTAAAAATAAGTAGATAAGAGTTTTCAGAGACATCTAAAAATGTAATTTTTTTTTCCTCCTCAAGAAACATTTACTTTTAATAGCTACATTAGACCACATTAGAGTATCTTTTTTCTGCCCTTAAAAAAATAATCCGTCGTCTTGTTTGTCAGTCAAACCATTAAAATTGCCACTTCGCGGTTTTGTTTAGTAGCTCAAGCCCGCTAAAAGCTAGTGTCGGATATATTTCTAATCCTGTGCAGAATTCTAGGGATCTCTCATATTCTATAGGAACAAAACAAAAAAACACAAGAGCAACTATCTGTGGAACAGACCCTGTACAGTATTAGGCTGACAGTAGATAAATTGCAGATTACCTACTACAAAGCCAAGCCTAAGCAACACGGCCTTTAGTTGACAGAAAACACACAGTTTATTCAACTATGAAAATCACCATATATTGATCCACTGTATGACTGATCTTATGTTTAATTAAATATTTCTGGATTTCAGGCAGTAAAGAAAGGGAATAATTACATTATCATAATCTAGGGAAGCTTAGAACACTTAAATTCTACTTAATAATGTAATATTTAGTATCCAAAACTTAAAGACTTTATAGTTTCTGCTGTAAAATGATTTAAAGACATTTCAATTTTAGAGTGAAATGAGATGTCATCTATGGATCTTCAGTATCAGCAAGAATCAATGAAGTGGCAATTTGCAGTAATAGGCAAAACCTAAATATGGCACCTGGGAAAGGAGCAGCTCCAAGGACTAAAACACACACAGCCCAACTGCTTTTACTCCAACCAAGGCTGTACTAAGTCAAGCTCTCTCACTTCACTAAAGTTTTAACATGCAATAAAATTAATGTTCCTCTACCTATTGATTTTTCAC
Source organism: Chaetura pelagica (assembly GCF_000747805.2). Taxonomy (NCBI): domain Eukaryota; kingdom Metazoa; phylum Chordata; class Aves; order Apodiformes; family Apodidae; genus Chaetura; species Chaetura pelagica. The sequence goes on along the minus strand of NW_009970718.1, from coordinate 490,914 downwards.
TTCATAAAAATGTAACACTCCGCAAAAGGAAATTTCATCTCATTGCAATTTTTTGCATTTGTTTCTTTCTTTGGCCTAATTTCAACTGGCAGCCAAAGTGGCTTGTTCCCAAGGATGTCCCAATGACACTGATCCCTCTGCTATGATAAAGTAGCACATTGCAACTGCCACGACACTGGCATATGCAAAGCTCAACAGCTAAACTTCTACTTTTAGTGACATTAAGTCATTTCAAACGCACGTTCAACAAGTACAAGGCATAGCTTCACTGGGGTGCAGTAAAACAGCTTTAAGCTCAAGATTCTCCACTCCAGTTTAACACCAATGAAGTATTACCTACTGAAAAGGAATAAATCATCACTTACCCAGACAGAACTCTTTCTTCTCAGTTTTCTGTCTTTTCAACAAGAGTAAATTATTGTATGCATTTTGGAGAATTTTGGAATGTAAAATAGAATAAGACAGCAAAAATAGGTTTTAAGCCTGGAGTATCAGCAAAGGGATCAAATGACTATAGTAATTCCAGAAATGTCGCCGGGAGATGAAAGACATCCCATCATTAGACATAAGTAGCAAGATCATGCTTAGAATGAATATTCCAATGCAGGGTACACCTAGGAACAAAATTAAATATAGTGACCTCTGCCTCTGCTGTAAGAGACATGGAGTATTATTTTGATATTTACAAATACAAGCTAACCTAGCTACTGCTTTATAATGAAATTCAAGCACTATCTAAAAATATATTTTAAAAATATTGTTGGTTTGAATTTTATTTTATGTTATTTGGCTAAAACCATGTGCCAAATTTGACCCAAAAAAACCTTTAAAAATTATTCCATTAAATTATTCTATTATATAATTATTTTTATGGTATTCAGAGCATAAAATGAGAGTTTGCTTGGCTTCTACAGAGTTTCTGTGGCCTGGTTTTTCTTTCTGAATCTTAGTAAAAAGTGAATCTTAGAACTAAATTGTTTACATTTCATATTTTCTTTCCTCTATGCAATTATAGTTGTTTACGACAATTCATTTAGCATTGATTTTAACAAAAGCTAGACCAGTAATAATAAAATTAGGAATGCTTAAAATTATACACATCTTAGAAAACAATTTGCAGAGAAACAAAACTGGAAGAAAATATTAATTCTATATTACAGATTAAAAATTCAAAGGTCCAAATTGATTAAGACACGAACAACAGCTGACATATCACACTGTGTGCATAAGGACCAACGCTCTGAGTCTGCTGAGCATAGTAGCAATAATGCAGGTGGTCACTGGAGTCATTCCCAATGGCCCAGCCACCATCACTGCCACTGCTGGAACTCTGAAATCGAATAGTAGGAAGACCTTTAAACAGCTAGAGAAGGCTTTTCATGGCTAACATAAAGCAAAGTATGTTTCTCAGTGGTACATCCATATTTTTCAGTGTTATTAACCTGAAGAACTCTTCAGTTACCACAGAACAAACTTCATTGCTATATAGGCATGGTAATGTGGGGCTGTGTTTTGCAATTCAATTACTTAGCACCATCTGAACTGAAATCTTTCTTTCTTCATTTAGTATAAAATTATTTTGTCAGAAGTTTCTTCTCATCAGCCTGTTGTTTAATTACTTTTGTCTTTAGCAAACAGAGCATTCACAGTTTTTTTTAATTATTTGTTTGGGTAGGCCCTAAATCAATGAATCAGATGTGGACAGGAGAACCACAATTTCCTTCCATGGTAAAGAACTGACTGTGGCAAACACTGTAATATGTAGAATTTACATAAACACTTTAATTAGCCTTCCTTTGTTTTTCTCCAAAACCATATTAAAATACCAGACACAGCTGCCTCTGTGAGAGATTAAATTCATGTCCTTTCTAATTCATTATGTCACTCCAGTCAGAAGCAATTTCCAGTAGTTTTACTTTTGAAAGAAAGACAACTGATGAAAATATCACTATCACTATAAAATTTTACTACAAAAAAAAAAAAATATAGCATTTATCTGAGACCCCTTTCTCATACTGCTGGGTAAAGATACATGGGCCAGCATTCCTGAAGCTAAATCAAACTTCACTTCCACTAAAATAGACAGCTATTATGACACAAGCTGAGAGCTTCAGCTTTTATTTCTTGTAAAATATTGCTTTCTCACAAACACATAACACAATAATTTGACAGAGTATAACACTTAAGGATGAGTCAAATCATCAGGGTTTTATTTTTTTTTCTGATAGGGGTGATCAGTACAATCAGAATATTTTATGGCAATGCATCGTATGCAAAGTACCATATGAACTTATGGAATACAGTAAATGGGTTGATCTGATGCCCAAAAGGGCCTTTCTGGTGTTTTATAGGAGACCAAGAATGAAAAGTTCTCAGTCTGAAGAGTAATAGTATCACTAGAAGAGTCAAAATTAGTAAAATTAGAAGACCCTATGCTATGAAATATGGATAACAAGGTGTCACGATCCGTGACCTATTATATCTCCTTATTGGAGTGTATTAACTTATCAGGATTTGCTGAGAGATCCACGCGTGGGTATCGCCTCACACAGAGGATACAGGAACTTATGTCCCGACTTTTTTGAGTGAATAACTCGCTCAGTGCTTACTAAATTTCTAACAACAGCAAGGTTTATTGTGGGGAAAACAAAGCAATTTGGGGCAGGAGGTTCAAAAGGAGTGATTACAACACATTAAACATATATGGGTACACCTTAGTTACACATCTTATTCACGTGAGGGAAGGAGAGGGGAGGGATTTGCCCGAATGGCTGGATTATATTTTCCCCTATAAGCTGGGGTAGCCGGAATTGTCTCACCACGGCAGTGCAGGTTCGATGAGCTGGGTAGCAAAGAGGCTGCGGGCACTCCAAGCGCAGGTCGCCCCCCCCCCACCACAAAGCGGCGGCAGTCGGTGCGCGGCTCCGGGACCGTAGGTGTGCAGACGCTGGAAACGCGGCGGTTTCAGCGGCGCTGGGACTTTTGGCAGCAGCGGCGGCGGGCAGGCAAGC
>NW_009970718.1:478883-487892 GCF_000747805.2 Chaetura pelagica | reverse complement strand
GGCCGGGCAGGCAGCTCCCAGCGGCGGGGACGGGCGGCAGCACGCGGCAGGAACAATGGCGGCGGCAGGCTGCGGGTGTAGACGACCGCCTCAAACACACGAGGAGAGAGCGAGAGAGAGAGAGAGAGGGGCGTGTCGCGCTGCCTCTCTCATGGGGTTCTTCGGCGCCAGTTTTGCATTTCCGGGCTTTTCAGCCAATCAGACGGGACCTAGTCCTGCCCCTGCTTCCGGCCACGGCTCCTCCCCTGCAGCAGCTGCTCCCCCCCCCCATACACACAGAGGGGGTTCAGCGCTGTGTGGAGACACCATTTTAAGTCAGTTTTGTCGGCTGACTCAAAGGACATTTCATGTTCGTGTAAGGAAATACCTGGTCCTTCACACAAGGAAATGCAGGAGCAAGACCACAGAAAACCGTGAGTGAGAGCAGAACGAAAGGAGGAATGAGGAAATCTAATACACACAACTTGTGGCTCCTGTGTGAGTCCCACTTTTTGACTTAAACACGTAGATTGGTTTTGTGGACTATTTCTGACAAACAAGGACAAAATTCAATTATTTTATCATTACTGTTACTGTTATGATTTCTGGCACATCACAGACATTAAACTTATATCTACAGTGCTTCAAAAGATGACTAAAGGAAGAGGTCAGAGGCCATGTAGAAAGTCCATTGTCAAGAGATTGAACCCACACAGAATCATAGAATATGCTGAGTTGGAAGGGACCCACTAGGATCACTGAGTCCAACTCCCTGTGGAGTGTGTCCCTGCGTAGGGCGTAGGGCACCCCAAGGATCACACCACGTGCCTGAGAGCATCATCCAAATGCTTTTTGAACTCAGGCAGGCTTGGTGCTGTCACCACTTCCCTGGGACGTGACCATATGTCCTAGTCAAGTCCATACCTATCAGACTGTCTTGAAATTAATATAACCTTTATTCCTTTCCTAATTTTAATAAGAAATGCAGCTAGAATTAAATGTTACATACTGTACAGCAGTTGCAAAATTGGAAAGGTAGGAAAGCCATACTACTGTGGACACTCACTTTTTCACCTATTCTAGTATAATACCATTTTTAAGATGAACAAGCAGGAGAATGTTCATAAATGAGAAAGACACCTAAATATTACTAACAAACTACTAATCATCAGTTTTGGCATAACATAGCTTTGGCTTTTTAATCTAATGAACAAAAATCTCTTTAAGAATCAGTGACTGGCCCACTACTGATAACACTTTCACAACAAAGGATGAACACTACACAAACACTATTCAGATCAAACTTTTCCCAAGACTGAGCCTAAAGTCTCTGTCCACAGAGCTTTATATTTGCACTTCTGTGCTCATAAGCAAACCCTTAAAATGCATACAAAGAACTTATTATACTATATGTTCTAGTCAATATTATCTTTCATTCCCACTATGGAATTGTGAGTCAGACTTTACTCCAGAATGGACCCACGTCTCTTCTAACTGCCAGAGACACAATATTGGCCAGCACTGATGTTTAAATAAACAATTAGCTGAGACATTTTGAATGCTTATCATAAACTAATGCTCATCAGGAACTAACTTCACTGTGCTACTGAAATACGTTTCACATACAAAAAGACAGTACTAATAAAATATTAATTTTAGAAACTTAAATGCACTGTAGCAAGGGGAAAAAAAAAATAAACAGCTTTGATCAGCCAGCCACATTATGCCTACACACTTTACTGATATTCTAAATTACTAGCTAGTTAACTATTACTATGTAACCACAGAGGTCCAAAATGAAGACTAGGTCCCCTGAACTGAACAGAGTAAACTTGCAGTGCTCTTAACAGCTTATGAGTTAAAGGACCTGCATTGTAAAAGACCCGTAACTGCACACTAGATTTGCAGCAGTAACTGCATTAAGCTAACCCATCACCTGCAGTGAAGGTAGATGAATGTAAGAGTGGACTATTGCTCATGACACGAGATGCTGGCAATCTGCTCTAACAGGCCATGCTTCAGCAAAGCATTTAAGCATGTGCTAAAGGGACCTCTTGGCTAGGAATGCTTTCTTGAAATGAACCTAAATGCTTTAGGGAGCTAGGGCCAGATAAAAATACATGTTATTCCTTTTTGTACACAAAAATCTTCAAATATAGAATGCTTAGAGAACTGATGCATTTAAATTCTCTATCATTTAAGAGAAAAAAGAACAAAATTCACAACTATAGGAATTCATTATTTTCATATGCATTTACAGTCACACTTGAAGATGATCTGAATTTAGTTGGTATAGACTGTTCTCTGCAAGGCTGGACTGATGAAGATGCAATAATGCATGTAGGAATTATTGTATGTTTGTAAAAATTAATGTGAGAACCATATTTTTATTATAAATAAAGGATTAGGGTATATATAGCTTGGTGGAAATTTTGACATGCAGAAAACCATGCAAAGACATCTTTGCCTTTGTGAGGAAGATTTTAGAGGAATCTATTGTGTATGCAGATTCACACTGTCCTCTTCTCTGAAAGCAACAGTCCACATATCTACCTTAGGGAACAAGCCATACAATGGTCGCTACTATCTCATCTTTCTTCTAATAGAAAATTGCCAACATCTCTATCACCAATGCAAAAATGCTCTGTGCAAAAACCACAGAAAATACTTATTTTTCTGTGTAGAGGTGTAATCAATTTAAAAAAACAGAAGACATCAAAGGGAACACGCTTTTCCTTTTCTTTTTCTGTGTAACTGTTAATTATTAATTGAAACTAGCTACATGGTTTATCTTATTGATTGTATAGATGCTATGAGCTACTGAACAAATTGAATATTTTATTTGTTTACAGCCCTTAAAGAAGACTACATTTCTCATTTTACCTTCATATAGCCTGAATTTTTGTGTTTTGAAGGCTTAAGGGAGGAATTAACTCCAATATACAACTTTCACTCAGAATATCTGTATTTCATGTCTTAGGAAATAGAGCTCAGCCTCAGTAAATATAATAATTAGTAGAAGTATAATCAATTGCTTTCCTCTGATGAAAGAAACATGTTCCTAGTTCCTCCCATTTTACCCTCCAGTATTTCTGGTACTGAGGGGTGGTGGGGGAAGTAAAACTTTTTAATTTAGAAAGAGTCTTTTGATTTCTAAATCTAGTTTTCAGCTTTTAAAATGATGTGTTTTATATATTACTAGTGAGAGAACAGTCAAGTTGCTTCCTAGTACTAGGACAAAGCTCATTTACTAAGCTCATTAGGACCCAGCTCATTTACTAATCTAGAATCTCACTCCCAGATGGTTATTGTCTCTCATTTCTACAAAATAAGTCATCACTGCCAGCATATACACATTTGTTCTGCTAACATGGTTCTCCAGCTTAAACAGACATTCTCACTTTGCCAGTTCTTTTCTCTTTGAGAAGAATGAAAAGAATATATAATTTCATTATTCTGCACAGAGAAATAAAGATATTTTTTTTAATAATACCTTCATAAGACAGTTTCTGCTTCTCCAACTTTAGCTACCCATCTCTTCCTTCTAGAAATAATGTTTCAATCATAAGTGACCAGAACTACAAACAGAATTCCAGACGAGATCCTGCTAGTACCATGTACTTTGCCTTTGGTATTTTCTTTTGTCTCCTAAAAATGCTGTAATACAACCTGATATGTGTTTATACTTGTCTTTTTTCATTGCCATGTCACATTTATGGCTTTAGTCACCCTGAGACTAATAAAGCCAGATCTCTCTCTTCCTCTGACACTTTCAGTTATAACTCCCAGCTTATAAGAGAACAATTTTATTAGTTCCTAATTAGACTTTGCACTACACATTTTGTTTCGCTCACCCTTGCTTCTCTGATTTTCCTGATCTGACTTTCCTATCTTCTATCAATGAGTCTCCCAGCTTTTATTTTTATTCTTAGAGAAATATTTCCTATTGCCTCCAAGTTAAGCTACAGTTCAATATTAATTTCTGTCAGCAGTAGCACTGATCCAAATTAAACTAATCAAAAGGGGGGAAATGCTCTTTTTTTCAGCCATATACGCTCCCCTATCCAGTTTATCATACAAATTCTTCTGCCAACAGTCAACATTTGGGTGAAAAAAAGCCCAGGAAGGGAGGATGTGCTTCTTTCAGTAGAGATGTCAGCTGCAGATGCATCAGCCTGCTCTGGGGGCACCACCCTGAAGTTCTTGACTAGCCTCAGCCTGCCTAACAGCTGATTGCCATTATATATTCTGCTTGCTCTTAGCCTTTATCTTTTCCTGGCTCCAGCACTTACTGGATCCATCCCTCTTTGCATTGCTTCAGGGTGCAAAGAAAGTAGACCACCATCCACCTGATGCCAGTATCAAACATCCACATGCTGAGCAAAGGGTTGGAGGAGTAGAAGAGGCTATGGAGGGGCTAGGGAATGTAGTTGCTGATGGCAGATAGTTGGGATGACTGCAGTGAGCAGGCTAATCTGCAAAGGTCATTTTACTGCCAAGTAAACCTGGGCTTGACCAGACTCTTAAGAGCCTGCTGCTCTCAGAGGACCAGATCTTCTTCTTGTTCTCCCACTCTCTGCTATCACTGTTCATCTTTCCCCCTCCCATCCATGCACCCCTACATGGGGCACTGTTTAAGCCCCTTTGTGACCTGCCTTCAACCACTTCAGAACAAACAACTGCCTGCAACACACGGAGTGACTGCATGCAGGTGTGCTGTGTGACAAGAACACTCAGTGAGGAAGGAGGAGAGAGGCATGAAGGCAGAACCATGTGGCTCTTTCCTTTTGCATCAGTTCTCCTTTTCAGTTGCTTTATCTATAGACTTTTAATGCAAACTACTTTGAGACAGGCCAAAGGTTCATCTAGAGTCTTTCATCCAACACAGGCTAAAGGCAGGTGGAAGATGGGATGAATCATCCCATATGCAGATATACTTGTTTTATCTAAAACCAAATTCACTAGAAACACATATGCCCACACATGCATGCATGCATGCATTCACACCAAAAGCAGGAGAGAGGGGGGTGCAAGAAAAGCATTCTGGCAAATTCCATCAAGAAACATAGAGAGTAATTAACTGGCAATGAGCTGCACATCTCAAAAATAGCTTATTTCCTCTCTTTCTCTTTCTGGAATAGCTATTTACTAATATTGCCAAAACCAAGACATGAAATCCTGATCACACTGAAATTAGCAATTCACAAAACTCCCTCTAACAAAGCAAACAATTTACGAGGATTTTCACTTAGATATTTTGTTCACTATTGTTTATTTTAGCATATAGGTAATTTGCTTTCCAAGTGTATAAAAGCAGACTTTGCAAAAGCAACCATAGCATATGCAGTATTCACTACCACAAAAGCCACCATTTTGTATTTTTCATGGCTTCAAGAAAAGCAGTAGTAAGTTTCCCTTCATAAAACTTAAATTCTGAACCATATAACATAAAGCATTTTATTAAAACATGTATCTCATTCCCTACAAGTATGTTGGGGAATGATTTTTCAATGAAATTGAGAATGATTCCATGTTTCTTTGAGATGTTAGCTACAAATTACTGCAAATTAGCCACCAAATAAGCCCCACTTTGCTGTTCCTAAATGTTTCATTCCCACGAACTCTTTAGAGAGCCAGTGTATTATCCCACTAAACTACTGAAATACAGCATTATGTGGTATTAAAGGTGAGCTACGTGTTCATAGAGCCTATTGAATGCTTTAAAAAATACAGACGTATGGTCTTTTATTGTGTAAAACCAGTTTCTTTCTTTTCTTAAACCTTTTAAAAAGCCTATGAAGATTTTAATATTCACAGGATTTACACATAGGTAAAATAATAGAAGTGCGGTTCTCAGAACAAAAAAATTTGCCATGTATTATAGAGCTTTCTAATACTGGAACTCTTCTGAAAGTGTTGATTAATCATACTACTTAAAGGTTGTGACACATTTATGCTCAAACTAATTCAGGCAAAGCTAGTAATTCTGTTACAAAACTGTGCAAGAGACAGCTCGCATGCTGGGATACTTAGTTTTAAATTCTGGACCTTCTAGGACCCTGCTTGTTGCTTTGTGTCCAAACCAGTTAATTGGTACATCTTAACTCCTTAGTGATTTGTGATTCTGTAAAGAATAATAATTCATATTGTACTTGTTAGCAAAGACCATAAAATTTTAGACTCACTCGAAAAAAGAAAAAAAAAAAAGTAATCTGCAGGGCATTTATTTAAAAGACAGGAATAGGTGTTAACCATAAATATCCTGAAGATGTCAGTGTAATTTATAAATAAATATTTAAGTAGGTTTTAGTAAATGCTCAACATAGATCTTCAAGCTTTATAGAGCCAAAATTTATTCAATGCAGAGCAGCATGATTTGGGCAGAGGGATCCTGGATATTTGGTGCCATCAACGCCCTAGAATCCTTGGAGTTGTGCTGATCATGGGCATGTAAAAGGTCATACTGGCATATGCCAAATAAAAGCTTCTCTCCCCAGTTCATCCAAGCCAGAACACTGACTTTTCCATTTACATGCTTTACAAGCTTTCAAAGCATTTGCCCATGAAATGCATGCTGTGCTGCATCCCCTTCTGCCTCTCCCTTTCATTAAAAAGAAGAAAAATGGACTGCACCCTTTATTTCACCTTCCCACAGCTTAAACTGAGCAGATGGCTCAAGGGGCATTGCAGTGAGGGGTGTAGATGTTGATCAAGCAGCACTTACCCTATCCATAAGTGTTCCTTCTGCCTGCCCACACGCACTCAGTATTGGCAAGAAGGGAAATCCACATAAGCAGGGTCTACGAGGCAGGTCTTCAGCTGGCAGCTGTGTCCTGGGGTCAGACTGGCCACATGTTGAGCACTACTAAAGGAGACCACTTCAGAGGGGTCTTTAAATGAAGAACACAGGAGTCTTTCTGCAACAGGCAAAGGAAGAAAAAGAGTCCTAACAAGCAGCAAGGGTCAGCCCTCCCTCTGACATCCCTGAAAGCAGCTGATGGAAAAAACACCTTGAAGAGGAAGCAGAGAACTGAAATATGGATCCTGCTGGACAGAATTTAGCCAGGACGAAAAGACATGAGCAGTCAGCAGGGGAGACTTCAGAGGAAAGAAAGATTAACTTTTTTTTTTTTTTTTTTTTTTTTCAAAATTAGGAGCCAGGTGGGAGAAAGCAATAGCGTGTTCTATGCACAACCACAATGACTAGGGAAAGCCTGGGTACAGGGAAGATGAATCATTCGAAAGTGCGATTCAAAGCTTAAGGTAATTTATGGTTAGCTCAGTTAAGAATATTCAATTAAAGGCTTTGAAATGCATTGTAGGCAGCAGCAAAAGGTCTGGCTTGTCTCCAAAAGTAGCTTCATTCACACCCAGGACCAGGACGGTCTCAGGAGAGGTTAGTAGAATTAATGGAATTACTAGAATCTCCTCTCCTGGTCAAAAGTTAGTGCTCCTGCTTGACATACCAAATTATTCACCATTTAAGTTACTCTTGAGGCACATTTGTAAATGGCAATATTAAGTCTCTTTTATGTTCAGCTCAATATTCTCCATTTGACATAACAGCAGCCATGACAAAAATATGTGGCCTGAGAGTTAGGAAAATATGAGAATGAATCAGTAGATTTTCTCCCTCTTTGACCCCTGCAATTTAACTTGTTGGGTTTCCAGTCTGAATGTTTGTACTATTTCATTAAGGCCATAACTATCTGTGTTCCATTTCTGGAAAGCCTATTTGGCATAACATTCGAATTAGCAGTAAGGAGAGAAATAAACTCTTCCATCAAGTTTCCTGCCTTGATGGATATCTCTCTGTAGGAAAATATGAAATTAGTTAATATACCTGCCTATTAAAGCCACTTCAGAAGATGGCTGAACATATAGGTGGCCTAATAGCTAAAGAGAAATTCCACCTAAAGTCCAAGGAAGAAATATAGAAAAATATTAAAAAGTGGATTTATTACAGTTATTTCTTACAGTAACTTAGAGGAAAAGTAGAGATCAGCAAACTTAAGAGTTCTGAAAGCTCACACTAAAGAAAACATAGGCAATTTTGGGGCATTTGCATTTTGCATGTAAGATACAGAAGCTTATATGCATTTTTTGTAGCTGAACTTAGATTGTCACAATTAAAAATAAAAATTAAAAAAAAAACAACACCAAAACAAACAAAAAAGAAAAGCACTGGAAGATACTGAAAATATTACCTGAGAAACAGAGCGAGGTTTCTATTTAGCGATCAAAGTAACAGATGGGAACAAAACTTCGGTTAAAGTCTAAGGCCTCTGGGATGACAACTGTTTCAGAGAATATTATCAAGGGGATTACTGTTTCCTGAACTATCTAGAGAAGCAGAAATCAAAGACTATAATATGAATATGTTTTTCCTCAGAATTTTTTGCAGTGCCACTCAACTATTAGCCCATAGAGATAGGTAAACCACTATTTTATAATGGCAAGTAAACGTAAATTACTAAACTTGCATTTGCTTTATTTATACATAGATGGGTAAATATTGAGAAAAGTTATGCTAGCACTGAAAGATGAGTATTTCCACCAGCTGGGGACTTAGAAATTCCTATTCTCACAAATACTCAAGAGTATCAAAACCAGTTTAACAGAGGTTGGAACAGAAGAGCATCTAGATTTATACATAAATCTGCTAGGCAGGGTTTGTCTTTGATAAGCAAAAAAAGACTGGAAAGATCATCCTAAAATGTGAAACTAGTTCCTTTGTCTGTAGGCATCAAGTCAGCTATTTGTAACCATATCATTTATAAATATAGCAATTAGTATCTTTAAAGAGGGTTGTTGGGGTTGCTTTCATCTGATTTGTGGTCTTATTGGTTTGCTCTCACTTCTCTTTTTCAACTCAAATTATTACCACTGGAAACCTCATCCAGGAAATGAGGACTTAAAAATACAGGAAAAAAACCCAAAACCTTTCTCATTTCCAGACTTCAATTTAATCACAGTCACTTACACAGTTTGTTCTTACACTAGCTTTATGTCATTGTTTACCAGCAGGAT
>NW_009970718.1:476454-478684 GCF_000747805.2 Chaetura pelagica | reverse complement strand
AGCAGGAAACTCTTTTTCTCCTCAACCCTCCTACACTATACAAGGCAAGGTTTTATAAACCCCTCTGTAACGTGAGCTCTGCTGTCATCTGAATGACATGAGTTGATTGCATGTGTTCCCGTTTGAGTCCACTTTTTTTGGTTGTTTTCCAAGCACAAAACCACAACTGAACGGATTATTTTAAATGAGGTGTGCAAAGTGCTACTAATTCCTTACTGCTACTGGAATAATACTCCTGGTGCATCCTAGGGCCTAATTTGCTTTTTTTCACAGCTGTGTCACACTGTCAGCTCATACTCTTGATCAACCAGTAATACAGAGGTATGCTCTTCTCCTCTGTTATGTCTAAGTAATAAGCCCAAAACTTGCAGCAGAATTGCATGTTATTGGCTCCAAATAACCTTTCATCACAGACTATTTAGAGTGTAATCCCATTTCTATTATAGTTCAAACAGCCTTTCTGCATGATATTCCCGTGTTCCTCTGAGCTGCTTATTGTGGGAAAACCTCCCTCCTGTTCTCCCTGTCCTTCACCTCATGCTTACAGTGGCATCATAATAAGATTTACTTGGCACTAAATTATTATTTATATTATCTACTGCATTTTATATTATATTTTTACCCAAATCTTTAAATTACTAAAACATTTTGGTTCATCTTCCTTGGTAACTGGAATTACAAATTAAATTATTAACTCCTAATTTCTTCTCAATATCAAATGTTCTTGGTCCTCACCAGGTAAACTGGCACTCTTGTATCAAAACAGGCATTAACTTTTTCTAAGAGTAACTATTCCAGTTATTTTATAAAAAAATATTGATTTTATCTCTTTTCTGACAATACTGATAGGAGTTAGAAGCTGAGTTCTTTTGGAAACATACCAGTTACACCACAAAGGAAATTGTAAGTATTACCAAACACTGAAGATCTTATTTCTTGCTGTAAGCATAAATTAAAGGATAATGAATAGCAATGCTTTTAGGGTACCTTGAGACATGTGAATCTTGCAATAAGATAGTAGAAAGCAAATAGGATAGCATAGGACTGAAACAACACAGATACTCTGGAACATTAAAAATTGGTATTTCTTAGCTGAGACAGATCAGTTCTGAAATGTCTGTGTAATCAAAAGACATTTATTTTATTTCATCCAAAAGTCTTCAACTAAGCTAGGCCAAGGACATGCCAGCTTTACTACAGCTGTCATTCTCCCTCTCATTTCACTGTCAAGGAGTTAAAGAAGAAAATCTATATGGGACTGGCTGCTCATTAATTATGCACACAAACACACATATACATATACATCCCTTTAAATGATATTGGCTTCTACAGTCATCTCGTCACTCAAAATGGCACATGAACTATGAAATGTACAATAAGAATAATTATTCAACAGACATAGCCGATATCAACCGCGGATGACTTAAGGCTTTTCATTTCAAAATAAACTGGAATTAACTCATACATAAAATATATAATGTATTTCTATTTTTAAAGGAAATCAACTTTCTGTAGTTCTGATAAACAATTTCATATATTGGACATGCTGAATAAGAACACTTATTGGCCACATACTTAATTTCCCTGTAGTTCTCTGGCAGTCTGTTGAATTTCTACATCTCTCTGACACTTGCAGTGTATTTGTGAACAACTCTGATCTTGAAGGAATAGTTTGGAATCAGTTCCTAGTTATGTAAATACTTACATTTCAAAAACACATTCCATCAAACAAGATTGATCTTGTTGTACTAAGACAACCTTTTTTTCTGAGTGTATCAGTTGAGCATACACAACTCCTAATAGAGGGGTGTTTGATTCATTTTTTAATATAAGTGTTTGGTCAGCACAAAGTGTATGTGCAATTCATGTGGGTGGAATGTGCTGGTCCCAATATAATGTAAGTATGTTTGGCTGTGTATTTGCAGTCATGTCATGTGAGGAATTTTGCCAGAACAGATCCATTTTCCATGCAAAGGTTTGGTGAAGTGTTGAATGCATGGCCATTCTCGCAGACTAATTTTAGCTATTATCACTTCTCTATACTTCAATTTAATACTGCATTTCACTTCAGTGAATTAAAATCAGAACTCATATTTGATACTACCTAAACGGTACAACAGATTTCTTAAGTGTCCTTACAATAGAGGCATGCAAAGTGCAGGAGAAAACAATATCTGCTTTCCTTGTTTTATTTATTAACACTTTTTTTTTTTTTTTTTTTTTTTTTTTT
>NW_009970718.1:469129-476442 GCF_000747805.2 Chaetura pelagica | reverse complement strand
ATATTTTCTTTTCTTTTTTTTTTTTTTTAACCTTTTTTTTTTTTTTTTTTTTTTTTTTTTTAACAAAGCAATCAAGTTGCATATATATTCATCCCTCAAATATAAATACATGTGTTCTTTCATAAGCATGTAATACAATACTCTCAGACTGCATTTGTTCAAGATGGAGTGGGTTTATGTCTCTTTTGTTTCCTTCGCCTTTTTCTCAGTGCTATAATGCAATCCTCAGTGTTTGAGCATCAGACTTCAAATGAGAGATCTATTCAAAACATGCACAGACAAAATAAGTAGTTTCCTTAGTAATGGGAACTATGTGAAATCCTCTGAAACAGCTCCTCCTCCAGTAAGTCATTATGTACATGATCCTTTCTACCCCCAACTCACTAATGTAAAGAAAACTTCACATTTAAAGAAAAATACCTAATGTGTACCACAGTTTTTGGCAGTCATATTACAGAGGAGAGGGGAACATTTACTGCAACCCTAATTAAATTACTGTTTTGTAATGAGTAAGACTGTTGTATGTGACAGCAATCTTTTAACTAATTTTCTAGATATGCAAGTTGAAAAAAATGAAATTGTGTGACTAAACTACTAAGAACTTCACTTTGGTAGCCATTGCACTCCAATAGTTTAGTGTGTTTGATTTAAACTCTCATCAGGTAACAATATTCTGAACACACACTGCACATATCTGTGCTGTTCCTTGTTACTACCAAGATAAATTCATAACAATTACCTATGACCACAGCTTGAGAATACTATGATGACATGGGAAAGCTACCACAATACTTCTCTTAGGCTCAAAATAAAAGTAACTAACAGCAAAATTACATTCTAGTTTTTATATTTAGCTTAGTTACTCTGTTTGTGCAGATTTTTAAATCAGCAATATTGCTCTAATGCAAATACTTATGACAAGCAAATAGTCTAGAATTGTTATTGTTGTCCAGGTGTTTTTAATATTAAACCACAACAAAATGTAACAAAATTAATGTTTGTTCATTTTTCATAAAAAAATGGGAAGAAATTCAAGTTTGAAGTTATGCCCTTGAGAAACACACAGAGCTTGCCATATACACTTAAAAAATACATGTGACATTATCAGTGAAAGTGGCTAAATTTAAAGTATTAGTGGGAGAACAAGGTTCCTTCTCATTGACCACGTACCAGTTGCTGTACCACATACTGTTAACAGAAAAAGGGTAAATCTTTTCCAGATAAAAAATAGTTAATTTTCCATAGAAAGAAAAATAGATATGAGAAAAAAAAATGGAGAAAGTGCTCTCTATAAGGACAGAAAGTCCAAGATTTACTGCCACCCATAAGAATTACAAGTCACAACCAGGATGAAAATTCTAGGGCCTATATTCAAAATATTACTACCACCATTTTCTTCATCAGCCTCAGATACAGATTATCTTAAAAAGCCATGACACTGATAGGTATATCCCCTGCACATATCAGGTCCCATGAGCAACAACAGATTCTTATGAAATCCACAGAGGCAACTAAGTCTTACAGATCTGCCATTGAGAAGATCCCAATAAACTATATCCAATTACTATAAGTTACAAAATCTGAGATGTCACCTTAAGTAAGACAAACATACTGAGATGAATCAGCTCTGAAATGGAATACATACACTGAGAGCAAAAACCTCTTTAAATATCCCATATTTCCTCCACCTAATCCAGCTGCACATTAGGATTCTCCAGCTGCTTTGCTCTACTCCATCTTCATTAAGTTCCTCACATAGCATACTGAAGTTGTGGTTGCTATGTGTGACTCACTTCCAGCCTTCAGCAGATGCTGGTATGCCTGGGATTCTTGCCTATTAAAAAGGGGGCCAGGGATGAAAATTAGAACAACTCCGATATCACTCTGAGTTAGACCCAATAGGCAGAAACCATGTTAAGACTTTTCAGATCTCAGGCCATTCCTGAGGAAGGTTGACTATGGCTCTGAGACCTATAGTGAGGAAAGAGACTATAGGTCTTGCCTGGGATCTTGCTGCTACATGAGTAAGGTGAATTTACTGGAATGTGCAAAATCCCCTTGATCACCAAGATAATCATTAGCTCATCACCACTACTTTCATTCATCCCCATCACACAATTGAATTTGCCTTTTAGTATGCAACTAACTCCAAGTTCTGACAAAAGAAAGTTAGTAGCAGGTTAAGTAATCCCAGAATAACACTTTCCATTATGAAGTAAAACTGTGCTAAGGAGCTTGAATTTATTGCTCGCAACAAGCCTTTCATCTTCAAAAAACAAAGAGTTAGAAATGTTTCTTATGCTTATCATTTAAAAAAAGTATCCATTTCAGAGGGATGCACATTAATAAAAGTTACTCCTTGCCTGTATGGAAGTATATCCCTCAGGAAAATGTCAATAGTTTGTTGCCACAGTATCTAAAAAGTTGCATGATAGTGTCAGGTTGAAGCCATTGGACTGCAAATGCTGGCAGAACGGGGTATGTGAAGTGGTGGCACTTTCTTCTGTCTTCCAGAGGCAAAACCACAACTGCCTATAATTAATAAGTGAGGTAATAACTGATGAAGCCACATAGACAGATCTCCTTGAATCTGAGCACTTCTGGACCTTCATTCAGAAAGGAATACCTTCCCACACCTCACATGGAAGAAACACTCAGGCTATGCTTTGCAGAACTGGTGAGAATTAATCTGTCAAACACCAGCTCTTTTTTTTCTTTTTTCTTTTTTCTCTAAAGGTACAACAAGAAAGTGCAAAGAGCATCCACTCAGTTGTCCTTCATCTCACTTATGATGCCTCAGAAACCAAAATGGGGAACAAGTAGTTATAAGTGACAAAGTTATTCAAAAAGTGCCTGCTCTTTCACAATTTGACATAGTCTGTATGGATATGTGTTTAGAAAGGATTTTTTTTTTTTTTTAATTACCTATTTCTGATATAAAGTGTTTAATCTTAGAATTTACATAAAATACTCATGGTTTTTTTACTTCAACTGCATGGTATTTATTTAATTTTTTAACTATACTTGATGCGTTCTAAGCACAACTGTGTGCTCTGTGTTCTCAGAGCCTAAAAATAGCAGAAATGGTCACCACTAACTCCGTGAACAACAACAAGCTTACAGGATATTAAAGCCCAAAAATGCTCTGCCTTTCTTTGTAATGCAAAAAGGAAAAAGTTTTGAAGTCTTCTTCCAATTTTGAGAAAAAATGAAGGCACAGAACCACTGTATTTTCATAATTGCAGTTTTTGTGCATTGTATTAATTGTCCATTACAAACAAATAATTACTTAATTTTCATGTGCACTAATAATTAGATAAAATGCTGCTAAATAAATACCTACAGTTAGACTACATTACTTTCATCATCTCTCTATCAGCCTGACAGATTTTTTTTCAACCCTATAACCTAGTAAGCTATATATATATAATTCTGGTGAAACAGATTACATTGCTATTTTAAAACCACCAAGCATCATACTGAAATCAGCAGGAAAATAACTTAATGAACCCTAATCATCATAATTGTATTGGGTATAAAAGATATTTTTCTCCTGCAGAAAATCTGAAAAAAAAAATATTATTCTTTAGTATTAGCTAAATTTGAAAATTCAATTATTTCACTTTTTTATTAAACAGAATTTTATTATGATAGAATAGCATTTTAACTAATATGCAAATGTCTGCCTAACAAGGCGGTACTTTATTGCATACATAGTCTATCATAAGAATTCAGTGTCTTTATGCAAGTATATTTTAGATTTAATTATTTAGCCCTCTAATTATACAGTCCATACCAATCAACCAAAAGGAAGCACTTCTATAATTTTAATTTCATACATCAAATCACTGGATATGTTTTTGCTTGATTCTAATATTAGCTAGAAACCAGATTTTGAATGAACCACAATGAGTATGTGAAGTGAGGGGCAAAATTCAAGAAAGCTTTAATGTAGAGCAATGCTAGTCCCTACCTACTTCCTTTTCCCCAGATCTTCTATTTCTCCACTGGTTGAGATAAGAGAATTAGCACTATTTAGTTGGCTTTAACAGAATGTTTTCTTATTTTTAATTTTGCCCCTAACTTCTGGAATGGTCTTCTCTTTTACTCCATCCAGCATTGCATTCCTGTAGCACAGATTTACATCTTTTTTTGTTTAGGACAGGTGTGACTAACCAAACAGCCATGATCAGGAAGGATTTCCACATTTCTTGTGGCTGCTAGCATGGCAAGAAGTCTTACTTTTCTGGCTTTTGATTGTGTATCCTTACTGCATCCTGAGCACTGTCCCATTGGACACCATTATGACGTGCAGCAGGGAAGGCTCATAGGTTCACTTTGGTAAGCTTACAATGGTTTGTATTTGCAGCTCATGGTGGTGAACATGAAGTACTATCAGAGGCTCCAAAAGCCACCCTGTGGGGGCAAAGGAGGGACAAGGTTTCATCAATGAGTCCTGATAGTTGAGAAAAGATGGTGTGACATAGAATTATACAATGGTTCAGGTCAGAAAGGCCCTATAAAGATCATCTAGTCCAAGCCCCTTGGAGGGAGCAGGGATATTTTCAACTAGATCAGGTTGCTTAGAGTCACGTTCAACCTGACTTTGAAAGTCTCCATGGATGCGGCTTCTACAAACCCTCTGGGTGTTTCACTACCCTAATTGCAAAAAATTTATTCTTAATATCTAGTCTAAATCTGCCCTCTTTCAGTTTAAAACCATTACACCTTGTCCTATTACCACAGGCCCTACTAAAAAGTTTTTCCCCATCTTTCCTGTAGGCCACCTTTAAGTATTGAATGGCCTCTATAAGGTATCCCCAGAGCCTTCTCTTCTCCAGTTTGAACAACCCCAACTCTCTCAGCCTTTCTTTATATGAAATATGTTCCAGTCCTCTGATCATTTTTGTGGCCTTCCTCTGGACTCACTCCAACAAGTCCATGTCTTCCTGTGCTGAAAATCTTTCTGGCCTAAAGTGTTCCCTGTCCCAACCCTAGGCCAGAAGACCTGAAAGGTAACAACAAATGAGTTGGCCCCACCTGCTTTTGTTATACCTCTTCTACTCACATTTGGAAAAAAAACAACAAATGCCCATAGTAAGAGAATGGGAGAAAACGGAAGGGCCACTTGGGCCTCCACTCACCCTCAAATTTTTAATGTATTAGCAATCTGTCACTTAAATGCTATTATTTCATACATGAGGTAGTCCTACTCAATTGTATGAAAACTGAATAGAAGACATATTTACAAAAATTAAAACGTTGCTCTCTGTACTAAACGTATATGCAATATTCAAAAATTTGAGGCAGAAGGGGAAAAAACTGCTTTATTATAGCCAAAACATTGTAAATGCCAGTGTGTCAAACAAGACTGGTCTTGCAAAATTTGTCCTAACCAACTATAAAAAAGCTGAAATTTATTCAATAAATTATATTAATTTAATTCACTTTACATAGGAAGTGATTTTATGAAGCATAAAATTGTTTTCTTACAAAATAAAAACAAAAATAGTCCACTATCTCAGACTCAAATTGAATTGAAATGGTCTATAGTATGCATAAAATAGTAACCCTTTATAATAGAATCATGATGCTATTGCTGTTGCAAAAAGTAAATTAATTTACTTTGTTTGCTAATCCTCAGAAATTTTCCATACTCTTATTAGGCAGGACTGTGAGCCTTTCCTCGAAGCGTGAGATCAGAACCACATCTCATATTAATCCACTAGAGGGTGGTCTGCCTCAGTCAGGGCGGCAGCACTGAACTCACACAAGATATCCAGCATTTTCTCTTTTTTTGACCTGTTGATAACCCACTATTTGACTTTAGCTGTTGTTCGTTTTCTGTTGCAAAGTAATTTCCTTTATATAAAACAGGTATATGTATTATTAAAAACAACCAACCAACTTTCCCTATCAACATCTATCTCATTTACTGTTTTATGTATCTAGAAGGGATGATACATTTCTGTGCCTGCTTCCATTACATGGAAAAAAAAATTGTGAATTATTTTTCAGTTTTTAAAACCTTCCTAGTTTGTATGCTCTTTGTTCACCGATACATCAAATAATAATTAATAATAATAATAATAATAATTAATAATAATACTTCCTCAGCAAAGACTATGGCATAAAGGGAAGAGGGAGAAAGGAGGAAGAAAGGAAGGAAGGAAAGGAAGGAAGGAAAAATATCTGTGCAGCCTATTGTTTATATAATCAGATGGCCATAAAAGAGAGGGTCAAATAGACAGAGATTGAAAGAAACTGTCTTCATTTAACCAGCCCCTTCCTCAGTTTCTTCTGATTTTTTATTTCTCAGAAATAAAAAGCTCTTGCTTCCATATGAAATGAAATTTAAGATTCTAGAAAGTTTGGAGGAGTATGAAAAATCCTTTATTTTCTGAAACTTAAAAATTTTTAAAAAAGCAAAAAAAAAAAAAAAGCAGCAAAACCGGGGAGGGGGAGCATTTTTCCTGAATAGTTGCAACATGCAGCATCCTCTGCACTACAGCAGCCTTTGCAGAACTTCAGTGATCTCGAATCAGTTGTTCTGAACACAGACAACATCCTTATATAGCTTAAAAAAAAAATAATAACAATAGAAAAATATAGAAAGGAACGACTTTAATCCTCCCGAGCTGTTCTGTACAAACACAAAGCACGCCCCGTGACTCCCACAGATGGGAAGAGCTCCCTGGGAGCGCGCAGAGCCCTGTTCCGTGGCTCCGCACCGGAGCCGCACGGGCACGTCACCCCAGCTGCCCACGGCCCAGCGGGCGGCGCAGCCGGAGCCGCCGCTGCTCTCCGGGGAGCCAGGGGAAGGGGCTCAGTTATTAATGACCGCTGAGCAGGCAGCACCGTGTCACTGTGACAGCCGAGCGGGTGAAAGATGCACCTCTAACCACCATGGAAACACGGAGAATTAAGAAGAGCTAGCGAGCATCTCTCCCTCTCTCCCCCCGCCTCCTCTCCGCCGGATTGCAAGCCTCAGCCAGCCAGGCAGCAACAGCGCTCTGGCAAACGTCAGGGATCTCTGCTGGCAGCACAGAGAGTCTCTCATGTTGTAGGATATCAATAGATACATCTTTGTATTATACACCGTTAGACACACACATGCACACCGACTCACACGCACTCGTACATGTTC
The DNA here is from genome assembly GCF_000747805.2 of Chaetura pelagica. Lineage (NCBI taxonomy): Eukaryota > Metazoa > Chordata > Aves > Apodiformes > Apodidae > Chaetura > Chaetura pelagica. The sequence continues at coordinate 469,295 of NW_009970718.1, read as the reverse complement.
ACGCTTTACTCAGACTCTGGTTTAATACAAGTATGTGGCTACCTGAACTAAGGAATGAAAATTACCAAGATGCAAGAACTCCTCCAGCTCTGAAACTACTCTTACTATAGGGTAAGTTCCTCTTTATTTACGATTTAATCCTGACTTTTACCTTAACATGTAAACT